>NW_024721894.1:0-82500 GCF_018991925.1 Homarus americanus | reverse complement strand
CTCAGACTCTGTTTCAACCTGCCCCTGGTTCAGACACACCTCCACCATCCATCCAGCTTAACGGTACTACCCTCTCTAATGTTACCCACTTTTGGTATCTCGGCTCCCACCTGTCCACCACCGCGGGCATCGATGAAGAGATTCAACATCGTTTCAGATGTGCATCTCAAGCCTTGGGAGGACTCCGAAATCGTGTCTTCAGCTGTAGGGTGTTGAAATTATCTTCAAAGTTACACGTATATCGAGCAGTGGTCCTCCCCACCCTGCTATATGGCAGCGAGACATGGGTCACATACAGGAGGCACCTCAAGGCACTTGAAAACTTTCACCAACGTAGTCTACGTTCCATCCTCCGAGTTCGCCGGGAAGACAAGAGAAGACATGCCAGTATTCTCGCTGGACTGGCCATGTTACCCGCATGGACAACAGTAGACTGCCAAAGCAGCTATTTTACAGCACCTAACGAATAGGAAACGTAACGCTGGCGGACAACTGACAAGGTATAAAGACAAACCTGAAGAAGTGCCAAATCGACCCCCTCACCTGGGAGACGATCACTCCACACCGTAACGCTTGGAGGAGCACCACACGAGAAGGTGTCAATACTTTAGTGTTAACCAGGCTGCAGACCGAGGCAGATACGCGACAGCGCCGGAAAGACGCTGTCGCCGCCCCTTCCGCACTACATGTAGCCCTGCACATGTGCAACATCTGTGAACGACCCTGTTGGTCCCGTATGGGGCCTCTTTAGTCACCTCAAAACTCACCAACCTAGGTGACATCCTTAAAAATTCGCATCATTGTATCATAGGTGGGTGATCGTCATACTCGATTCCGAGTGAAAGCAAAGTAGTAGTAGTAGTAGTAGCGTGTGTGTGTGTGTGTGTGTGTGTGTGTGTGTGTGTATGTGTGTGTGTGTGTGTGTGTATACTCGCCAGGTGGAAGTATAAATATCACATATTACAGGTGAACTGGATAAAATGTTTAGTCTTTATTATGATTACGTCGGTGAGAGAGACACACACACACACACACACACACACACACACACACACACACACACACACACACACACACACACCCACACACACTCCCAATACTTTTCTCAGTCTTGACCACTGAGTTATAACCTTACTTCTGACCTATATTTTAACACACACTGGCAACTGTTTCCCTCTCCTTACATCTCTTTGTTGGAGGAGGGAGAGAGGAGAGGAGGGAGAGAGGAGAGGAGGGAGAGAGGAGAGGAGGGAGAGGGGAGAGAGGAGAGGCAGAAAGAAGGGAGAAAAGGAGGGTACCGTGTGAAAGGGTGGAATAAGGGAGGTGGGGATGAGAGGAAAGGGAGAGGAAAGTAATTAATGAAAGGGAGGGGAAGGAGGTTGATGGGAAAGGGCAAAAGAGAGGGAATGGAGGAGGAAAGAAAAAGGGAGAAATGGAGAGGGAGATGGGAAGAGGGGAAGAAAAGAAGAGGATAAGGGAAAAAACGATGGTAAGGGGAAGAAGTGGAGGAGAAGGAATAGAGGAAGAGAAAATAGTGGAAATAAAGAGAGAGAGAAAGGAAGGAATGAATGAATGAAAGCTAAAGAACAATACAGATCAATCACCATTTTATTTAACCTTCCTTCACTTCCTTCCTTCCTTACCTCCCTTATATCTCCCCTCCCTCCTTCCCCCTCCCCCCCCCCCTTTGTACTTTCCCCCTCCTCCTTACCATCAACCCCCAGCTTCAAACGCAGTTCTAACCTAAAAATTTAAAATGAACTTAGGAAGGGTGGGGTGGGGGGTTGAGGGGTGGGGAGTGGAGAGGGAGGAGGAGGGACAATTTTTTCCAGGGTCATATACTGAGGCTCAGGAATTGGTCTTTATAGAGAGGATTCGGACCGAATTTTGGAACTGAAGTCTGACCATTCTTCTAATGAGAGAGATAATGTAGTTAAGGGTGAATTTACTTGTTCTCAAGCCCCATGGGAAAAAACGTGGGTGATCACGTGGGAACTTTTTTCTTGGTAGTTGGAGAGAGAGAGAGGAAGGAAGGAAGGGAAGGAAGGGAGGAAGGAGATGGTTAAAAGGGGAAAGAAGGAGGGAGTTGAAGAGACAGAGGGAGATAGATAAAAAAGAGAGGGTAAGAAGATGGTTATACCCTACTCTCTCTCTCTCTCTCTCTCTCTCTCTCTCTCTCTCTCTCTCTCTCTCTCTCTCTCTCTCTCTCTCTCTCTCTCTCTAATCGTTCACTCTTCCACTAAGCTTTGTATATTCACTTAAAATATTACCATAATGTCAATACTTTTGCTCTACACATCTCATCTCGCTGGCGTATATATGAATACAAAGATGGTGGCTCCTTCTCTAAGCTGTGTTTCCAACGTCTTCAAGAAAGGGAGGGGAAGAGAGAGAGAGACAGAGAGAGAGAGAGAGAGAAGAGAGAGAGAGAGAGAGAGAGAATATGTATACATGAATACAAAACAGGTGCAGTCCAGGTAAGATATATTACGAATGTGTTAAGAAATACCTGAGAATGTTATAGTGTGAGAAAGAAAGTGAGAGAGAGAGAGAGAGAGAGAGAGAGAGAGAGAGAGAGAGAGAGAGAGAAATGAAAGATACAGAAAGTGATATATAGTGAAAGTGAGAGATAGAAAGTAAAAGGTCGATTGATAGAGAGAAACTGAGATACATAGAGAGAAAGGAAGAGAAAGGAAGAAAGAAAGACAATACCAGTAATAAGGTTTCATAGCACCGTCGACTCTCATCCACGAAAATGAAGAAAAAAACAATCCAACTCTCCCACTTGTATACCCAGCCCCTCCGTTCCCATAATGCGCAGGGAAGCATTTTAAAACTGCACCAACCTCTACTGACTGTCATACACACTCTGGTATTTCATTACCACCGAAAAATGTGTATTACAATGTGTATATATACATTAAATATTTACGTGATGTAGATATGAATATACAGAACCTAGACAAGAATAAACAAGATTAATTCATTTGTTTCGTAAAAAGTAAATTGGTTTGCATTTGTGTGAAACTATATCGTTAACACACACACTACTACTACTTTGCTGTCACTCGGAATCGAGTATGACGATTATCCAGCTATGATACAATGATATGAGTTATTAAGGATGTCACCTTCGTTGGTGAGCTCTAAGACGACTAAAGAGGCCGATACGGGACCGGCAGCATCGTTCACATTCGTTGCACATGTGGACGGCTCCATCTACTGCGGGAGTGGCGGCGGCAGCGTCTTTCCGGCGTTGATGCTTGTCTGCCTCGGTTTGCAGTCGGGCTAACTCGAAAGTATTGACACCTTCTCGTGTGGTGCACCTCCAAGCGTTACGATGTGCAGTAATTAGGTAATTTTCATCAAACCAGTCCTGGTGTATTGTTTTGATCTGGCCGAGGGTCTCTCCAGGTTGTTGTCATAACAGTATTAAGAGTATCTCATTCGGCACTGGGATTCACGTTCTTTGCTGTTGGGTTGTTTATCAGCCCATGTTCGAGCTGCTCTCTGAAAGAATGTGCTACCACTTGATCCTCCAGATGCTTGGTGTTACCACCTCTTCTGGAGGCTTGCTGCCTTCGCTGTTTTGGGGCGACGTGAAGTGATAGCTTGGATCTGACAAGTCGATGATCAGTGTCACAGTGGTCTGAGCCACGCATGGCACGGGTGATGAGGACATCTCTGAGAATGATGTAGTCAATGAGATGCCAGTGTTTGGATCGTGGGTGTTGCCACGAACCCTTGAACTTGTCGACCTTCCTAAACAAGGTATTGGTGATAGTGAGGTTGTGTGCAGCACACTTGCTGAGGAGTAGGCCGTTGGGATTACACTTGCCTAGTCCATTTCTCCCTATGGTTCCCTGCCAAATGTCAGCATCTCTGCCAACTCTGGCATTGAAGTCACCAAGGCGCACAACCTTATCTTCTCTGGGGATAGAGGTTAGCACTCTGTCAAGGTCGGCGTAAAAGGCCTCCTTCATGTCATCCTCTGCATCCAGTGTTGGGGCGTATGAACTGATGAAGAAGGCATGACGTGAGTGATTCAATGGGACTCGAAGCGTCTTCAGGCGCTCGTTGATCCCAATAGGCATTTCAGTTAGCCTGTGTAGGATGTGTTGGCGGATGGCAAAGCCAACTCCATAAATGTAGTTTCTCTCTGCAGCAGGCTTACCCCTCCAGAAGAAGGTATAGCCAGACCCCCGTTCTGTGAGTTGACCCTCGTCAGGGAGCCGGGACTCACTAATGGCTGCTATGTCCATATTATACCTAGCCAGCTCTTTTGCCACAGGGGCAGTTCTTCTTTCAGGACACTCATTTGTGCCAGTATCCAGAAGGGTCCTGACATTCCATGCAGCGACCATAAGAGGTTGTATGGTTGTTTTTGTTCGGATCTGTGATTTTGGTTGTGTTTTCGACCGCATATGGATGACCTTACTGGGTGCGGTTGCCCAGTTAGGTTGGGTTTTTAAGCAGGCTATGTTTAGGGCACCTTTTCTAGCCCTCTCCACCCGTTGGGTGAGGAGAGTGGCTCCCCGAAAGGGCTGCTCAATCGCACAGACAGGACCTGATTGCACTGCTGCCTAGATCCCAGTGCATAAACGACCATCTTATCTGTGCCGCCCATGTGCAGAGTTGTGACTAGAGACTCCCGGCAGTCATCTCTGCCCATCCCCGTCGCCACTCGCCCGTCGCCATAGGACTTTTGGGGGTATAGGGGTTTGATGATGATGAGAGGTATGATGAGCTGGGTGATGGCTGTGCTTGAGTTGATTTATGTGGTGAGGCAGAAGCGCAGGCTGCAACCACACATCTTGGCTTTCCCTTTTCCTGATCCAGTGGTGCAAGTGATGCAACGACTGGTGAGAGGGAGAGTTGCAATGGACTTCTGATAGTTCAGTTTGTTGGGTTTCCTTAGTAGCCTGTCCATCAGGCATTGCCTTCGTCCGCTGATGTAGTCTTTGGGTTCCCATGTTGGTCACCTCTTCCGCCTATACCGCCGTTGGGGTCTTGTTGGAGCTCTGTAAGCATGTCTGCCTGATGCGGGGCTCCACCGCAGATTTTTGTTTGGGGTTTACTCCCGTAGCCTTATACCTACCAAGGTTAATCCACAAGGCAGCGGGGCAATGGTTGGTAGGCGCCAGAACTTGTCCACATGACAGTGGGCCAATGAAGCGTCCCTCTGGGGCCCACTACTGCTCCGAGATCCCCTGCTGGTCTAGCCTGGGCCCACGAGGCACCCAGTTACCGTGTGTTGCCACGAGGAGGCACAGCAGGAGTCTTGATGGTGAGGAGGCTGTGTACTGGCAGGGGAAGACTTGTGCAAGTTGCTTCCCTGTTCACCACGAGGGCTAGCAGCGGCGGCAGCTGAGAGTGAAAGGGAGCAAGCAGTGCTTGTACCTTAACACTAACATAATGCTGCCACACTAGACGCATTTCACCACTCTGTGTGTGTGCGCCCACAAACACACACATATATATATATTGCAAGTGTGTGTGTATGTGTATGTTGTGTGTATATGTGTATGTTTTTGTGTGTAGGTATGTGTGTGTTTGTATATATGTGCGGATGTATATTTATTTCTGTAGTTGTACACACACACACACACACACACACACACACACACACACACACACACACACACACACACACACACATTAAGATATCCCTGCCTTTTTTTTACCTAAACCCTCATCCCGTCACCACCTAACCTAACCTAACCCAACCTCTCCACCCACAGGTACACACACGCTCCCTTCCCCGGCGACATACACCTGGTGACCTCTACTCTAAATGTCAATCTATAATTAGTTCCACTCAGACGATTGATTATACTCGTACAGTTTTTGTGTGTAGGTATGTGTGTGTTTGTATATATGTGCGGATGTATATTTATTTCTGTAGTTGTACACACACACACACACACACACACACACACACACACACACACACACACACACACACACACACATTAAGATATCCCTGCCTTTTTTTTACCTAAACCCTCATCCCGTCACCACCTAACCTAACCTAACCCAACCTCTCCACCCACAGGTACACACACGCTCCCTTCCCCGGCGACATACACCTGGTGACCTCTACTCTAAATGTCAATCTATAATTAGTTCCACTCAGACGATTGATTATACTCGTACAGTTTTTGTGTGTGGTTGGCGCTGAGATTGGTTACGTGTTCTCTCTTTCTCTCTCTTCGTGTCTTTCTTTATCCCTCTCTCTTTCTCTCTCTCTTTCTTTCTTACTTACTACCAAGACCCAAGCTCCTTCTTTAGTACAGGTAAACCAACACATATAGGGACAGTAAAAAGTCAACAGTTCTGACCTGACCTGACCTGACCTAATCTAATCTGACGTGACCTGATCTAACTTACTTTAACCTAACCTAGTTTGACCTACTTTAACCTAGCCTAATCTGACCTGACATGACCTACTCTAACTTAACCTGAACTGACCTACCCTAACTTAACATGACTTGACCTGATCTACTCTAACCTAACCTGACCTTACCTATCCTACTCTGACGTAACCTGACCTGACCTTACCTAACCTACTCTAACGTAACCTGACCTGACCTGACCTACTCTAACCTGACCTGCCCTAACATAACCTAACCTGATCTGACCTTCTCTTACCTGATGATGACGTCACAGCATTTGGTATGACGTCACAGTCGTTGAAGATGACGTCACAGCAGTTAATGATGATGACGTCACAGCAGTGGGTGATGACGTCACAGCCGTGGGTGATGGCGTCACAGCTGTTGAGGATGACGTCACATCAGTTTATTTACGGGGATTAGCCCACGCGGGCAGAGGTCATCTACCCACAACGGGGCCTGTGGGGGGGAATATGAGTAAATAGAAATTAAAAATAAAAGGGAAAAAGATTATATTAATCTACACCACGAAGATGCCGGAAACCAGCTTTTTGAAGTGAGACAGATTGTATGAGTATGGAAACACAGAAGGCAGAGCATTCCACAGTTTGGCTGTGTGAGGAAAGAAGGAGGTACTATAACGGGTTATTCTAGTGTGACCAACATCCACAGAGAAATGGTGGGCACTGTGGGCAAGAGAGAGTGAAGCAACATTGCGGAGAAGAGAAAGGGGAGAGAGATTAGCAACTAAAGGAGGAGAGTTAATAAGACGAAATGCCTTTAATTCCATCCTATCTAACAGTTGGACAGAAGAGCCACCCCAGATATGAGAGCAGTACTCCAAGTTACGTGATGGCGTCATAGCCGTCATACTAAGCCTTGAGGTACTCCTCAAAGAGAGCTCAGGTTCTCAACTGGCTCAGCCATGTTAATATTGTTATTATTATCCACTCTGTATCTGGATTTTTCTGGCTAAAAATAAACTGTTACTAGTAACATTATCCCAATCGGATTTAGTGCCATTAATGCTTACTCGCTGTTTCCTGCCCTGTCACCACGCCTTAATCCATTTAGAATATCTCCCCCAATTCAACACAGATAGGATAGCTACTTATGTATTAGGAAATTTAATATCAACGTAATAAAATGGCGGCGAAGGCGTGGCTATTGGGGGAGGCTGGAGGCCATGTAAAAAAAAAAAAAAAAAGTAGTAGTAGTATTCTTAGTATATTACTATTATTACATTCCCCCAGGCCCGATGTGGGTCAGTGACCTGTGCCCGGGTGGGCTGATCCCCTTAAAAAAACACAAAGAAAAACACCAGGAGGGGCGTGGCGTACAGGCCAGGTTAGTGTGGAGATACTACACCTCAGGTGATCTTACACCCTGAAGTACAGTATATCTCCCAGACCCTTGACTCGGGTAACAGTGTCCAATTAACACATATCTCAGGTGTAACGAGTATGTGATTATTTCTACTTTATGGCTAGTGTGCCGTCTCTCTCTCTCTCTCTCTCTCTCTCTCTCTCTCTCTCTCTTTGTATTATTTTATCATTGTATTTTGATAAGAAAACCGGAAAATATTAACCAGCAACACACACACACACACACACGCACACACACACACACACACACACACACACACACACACACACACATAAATGTCCAACTAAGAGCTGATCATTGAGACAACAACAGAAATCTGGCTAAAGGAACGACAAATAGAGACAGACAGACAGACAGACAGACAGACAGACAGACAGACAGACAGACAGACAGGCAGACAGATGGTGACAGACAGACAGACAGACAGACAGACAGACAGACAGACAGAGACAGACAGGACAGGCAGACAGGACAGACAGACAGACAGACAGACAGACAGACAGACAGACAGACAGGATATACAGACAGACAGACAGATAGACAGACAGACAGACAGAGACGAGGGGAGAGAAAACATTGATGAAGGAGAGTTGTAGTGGTGGTGATGGTGGTAGAGTTGTGGTTGTGGTGGTGGTATTAATGGTGGTTATGGTAATAGTGGTGGTAGTGGTAGACGAGTCCACAAGCGGGGCCACGCTGTTATAGTTAAATGGTGGTGGTTGTGGTGGTAGGTGTTGGTGGTGGTGATTGTGGTAGGTAGTGGTGGTAGTGCAGGTAGGTGGTGGTAATTACAGATATGTGGTATTAGATGCAGGTATGTGATGGTAGTGGTGGTAGGTACAGATAAATTGTGGTAGAACGATAGATGTAGGACTGTAAGATAGTGGTAGTGGTGGTAGGTATAGATAGTTGTTGTTGTTGTTGCAGACGATATACACATATAGTGTTCCATTTACCAGGTGTCAGTCGGAGCTGCACCCCACAGTAGAGCATCCTCCTCCTCACCTCCCCCTCCTTCCCCTCCTCCTCACCCTCCTCCTTCCCTCCCTCCCATACCTTCTGATAACCTTGCCTTAACAGCTTCCTGGGGTCTGGTCTGGCTGGCTGGCGTCTTGCTCTCTATATATCTCCTGAACACACTGAGGCTCTTGTGCTGTCCTTCTATCTCTTCATTTCTTCCTTACCAAGAATTATTACTGTTTATTCTTTCTCTTGTTCGTATTCTTTCTGTGGGGTTTTTTTTTGGGGGGGGGGAATTTTTTCATTTTGTTGTTTTTTTTTGTGGTTAGTCTATGGTTCTGGCTTATTTTTTATTTATTTTTTGGGTATTTTGATAGGTCTTGTATCTCTATATGCCATTATATTGTAGATTATTACATATTAAAAAAACAACTAAATATACATAAGAACACTGTAACACTGCAACACAACCTCGGCAACACAACAGGAAGAAAGTTGTCGAACGTCCATCTGGCGCAGTTCCCAGAACCGTGATTAGGATCTCGGGGATGGAAACGCCAAGCAGTGATGATTGCTCGTACAGGCGCTGTGTTTTACGGCAAGGGAGAGCCAAGTTGGTAGCTTCTGTCTGTGTATTATGGCGGGGTTTTATGGCGCGGCTCTTGAGAGGTAAATACATTCTTGGCCGCCAGGGGGAAGCTATTGCTCCACGGCTAAGGACCGATACAGAGGCAAGGGCATTCACTCTGGCCCCTCGCAAATAGTCATTACTTAACTGAAAACTGTTATTCACCCGGCAGCTTCGTACGGCTGAGGTTGGCGGGAAAATCTCGCGCCAAAAATCGTAAAATGTGACGTGGGGAGTGTGTGTGTGTTGTTCCTGGTGGGAGAGCACCCGCCTGGCTCACCCTGAAGGAGGAGGAGTGAGGGTAAAGGAGGAGATCCCGTGGTCCTGCATGTCTTACGAGGTGATAGGTGGCGTGGTGGAGTGCTTTCCGAGACCTGGGTTCGAATCCATGTTGGTGGTATCCTGACGTGTAAGGATGTGTTGCTGGAGGAGTGGATATCGTACTAGGATGACTTTACAGAGGTTACGGGTTGGAATCCCCCCTTCACCCCCTCCCCCCCCCCACACATGAAGATTACTTTAAGATAATACAAGAAAAAGTCAATAGCTCAGTGATTGTTGAGATGAGATTGCAATCCAGAGGTCCCCGGGGTCCAGCCTCCCAATGAGACGTAAAACCTCTTGTGATAATTGATAATAATAATAATAATAATAATAATAATAGATAATGTTTCTAATATTCTTATACGATAAATAATAATAGTAATGATTATGATAAAATGTAACCAAACACGTAATGGTATTAAAGTACTAAATAAAAAAAATCCTTATGTTGAGATATATATTGTACACTCGGTAAACAGTCTTTGAGGAGGGTCCGATGAATTTGGACCTGAGCAATCCTGTTGTGTCGCTTGGGTTGGTAGGCGTGATTGTGAGACATTTCCTACTTATTGTGGTAGGCCTAATTTAGTTATTTAATTCAAAATATAAAATTAGTTCGTTGCAACGTGATTGATGAATAACAGTTATGCTTTTTGTGCGTTTATCAAGACCCCTCGTTCGTGGTGTCATTTTGTTTGCCAAGATTTGTAAAGATATTTTTTTAACGAGTATATACATCAGCTAATCCACCACCATTATTTATCAACAAATTACTAGTCTATTGTTAACACTAACGACCCAATTAGGTTGTGATAGAAACTTTAAGTCACATTGATAAAGGAGACTTTGTTTAGTGGTGGTGTGGTGGAGTGTGGTGGAGTGTGGTGTAGTGTGGTGGAGTGTGGTGTAGTGTGGTGGAGTGTGGTGTAGTGTGGTGGAGTGTGGTGGAGTGTGGTGGAGTGTGGTGTAGTGGTGTAGTGTGGTGGGTGTGGTGTAGTGTGGTGGGTGTGGTGGGTGTGGTGTGGTGTGGTGGGTGTGGTGTGGTGTGGTGTGGTGTGGTGGGTGTGTGGTGTGGTGTGGTGTGGTGGGTGTGGTGGTGTGGTGTGGTGTGGTGTGGTGTGGTGTGGTGTGGTGGGTGTGGTGTGGTGTGGTGGGTGTGGTGGGTGTGGTGTGGTGTGGTGTGGTGTGGTGGGTGTGGTGTGGTGTGGTGTGGTGTGGTGTGGTGTGGTGGGTGTGGTGGGTGTGGTGTGGTGTGGTGGGTGTGGTGTGGTGTGGTGTGGTGTGGTGGGTGTGGTGTGGTGTGGTGGGTGTGGTGTGGTGTGGTGGGTGTGTGGTGTGGTGTGGTGTGGTGTGGTGTAGTGTGGTGGGTGTGGTGTAGTGTGGTGTGTGTGGTGGAGTGTGGTGGGTGTGGTGTGGTGTGGTGTGGTGGGGTGTGGTGTGGTGTGGTGTGGTGTGGTGGGTGTGGTGTAGTGTGGTGTAGTGTGGTGTAGTGTGGTGTGTTATCGGCAATGTTTATAAACAAATCATCACGTGGTCATCAGCTGATTCATCGCTCGTGTTTACCAAGGTGGACTATAAGGAATTAGTGGCAGGTGTACAGATTACGCTTTAATTATACGGAATAATGGACTAAGACGTTTGTATAATTAATACCCGCATCTTGGTCTTCTTTCCCTCCTCCTCCTCCTCCTCCCATCTCCTCCTTCTCCTCCTCCTCCTCCTTCTCCTCCTCCTGCCCTCTCCTCTTCTCTCTTCTATCATCCCTCCCCTCTTTACTTCTCTCCTTCCTTTCCTCCTTCTCCTCAGCCTACTCTCTTCTTCATCCCCTGTCCTATAACTGTCTTCCCCTTCCTTCCCCTCCTCATCCCCTACCTCCTCCTCCCCATCCATCCCCCTCCCCCATCCTAAACACAGGCCGCTAATGATAGCTGTAACTGCTTATTGGACCCTAAATATAAAGCGGACTTTTCACTGGTCGACCACCAGGTATTTTAATCGTACTTATTCCTGATGGACGCATTGGTGGTAGGAGATTCTTATTACCAGCATCACGCACGTCACGGCATTATAATTAGTGTCGTGGAGATTTACAACATGAGCCACCAAACCCACTGTCTGGATAATGTTCTTACGTCCTTATTAGTGAAGTTATTCCCAGTACAGGCATTCACCGCCGCCAAGATTGTTTCACCCCCAGTGGTGAAAACTCTATCTGAAGGCAACACACAACACACACACACACACACACACACTACCACACTACTACTACTACTACTACTACTACTACTACTACTTTCCTGTCACTCGAATCCAGTATGACGATTATCCAGCTATGCAGTCGGGCTAAGTCGAAAGTATTGACACCACCTTGGTGCTCCTCCAAACATACGGTGTGGTGTAATCGTCTCCCAGGTGAGGGGTCGGTTTGGCACATTTTCAGGTTTGTTTTAAGACTATCCTTATACCTTTTCAATTACCTGTCGGCGTTACGTTTACTATTCGTCAGGTGACTGTAAAGTAGCTCCTTTGCAGTCTACTGTCGTCATGTGGGTAACATGGCCAGTCAACGTAGTTGTTCATGGATAATGGTAGCCTCGATGCTCCTACAGTTGGTGTCATAAGAATACTGGCGGCTGTTCTCTTATCTTCCCAGAAAACTCGGAGGATGGAACCATGAACTACGTTGGTGAGGATTTTAAGTGCCTTGAGTGCCTCCTGCTATGTGACCCATGTCTCTGCCAAATAGCAGTGAGGAGAACCACTGCTCGATAGACAAGCAGCTTTGTAGATAATTTCAGCTCCTACAGCTGAAGAAGCAGTTTCAGAGTCTGCAAAAGGCTTGGGAGATACTATCTGATCCGATGCTGAATATCTTCATCGATGTCTGCATTGGTGGTGGACAAGTGAGAGCCGAGATACCAAAGTGGGTAACGATAGAGGGAGTAGTACCGTTAAGCTAGATGGACGGTGGAGGTGTGGCTGTGAACCCAGAGGCAGGTTGAAAATGAATCTGAGTCTTACGTACATTCTACCTCAAGGCCAAGTGTGTATGCCATCTGCATGAGTGTTTGGGATCTCCTGTAGGTCATTGTGATCAACAAGGGTAGAGTCGTCTGCATACTGAAGTTTAAAAATGGGCTGCCGACACCTTCGTTCTGCTTGCCTGGAGTCGTCTTATGTTGGAATAAACCTTCATCCGGTACTCGATGTTCACCCGCCAGCTAAATTGGCACGCACTGCTTTTAGTAAGGAAGGCAGCCGAGAAAAAAGGAAAGAGAGTTGGTGCCAGTACACATCCTTGTTTTACCCCCCGTTTGGATGGGAAGAACTCTGACTGAATGCCGTTGTGCAGGACACTGCCGTTCTATACCATCTCGTGGGGTTTTCACAATGGCGATGAATAAAAAGGTGGGCAGCCCAACAGGCTGAGGAGGTTCATAGAGGCTTCCTTGTTGACCGAGTCAGAAGGCCTTGGTTAGGTCAATGAAAGCCATGTACAGAATCACGATGCTGTTCTTTGCACTTTCCTGTATTTGGCGGGCAGCAAAGATCATGTCACTGGTGCCGCGTGATGGTCTAAAACTGCATTGAGATTCTGGGAGAGTTTTCCGACTCAGGAAGGGAATCGTTTAGGAGGACTTGACGATAATCTTGCCAGCTACGGACAGCAGCGAGATCACACGGTATTTGCCACAGTCTGACCGGTGCTCCCTTGTTCTTATAAATGACCTGACAATGGAGGCGTCTTTAGAGCGAGGGATTTCCTCCTTTTTCCACTATATTCTCCAGGAGAGTGGAGACGGTTAGTAAGCAGAGGTCCTCCTGCTTTATACCCTCGGCTGGGGGATTCCATCAGGACCTGAGGCTTTGTTATTTTCATCTGTTTGATGGCAGTAGCTACCTCATCAGGGATGGAGAATGGCTGAGGTGGGTCAGCTCTGGGTGCTGGGGGAACTGCTTGCTGGGTGATCCAGATCCATCCCATCGGTGTTTCAAGTTGAGGCAGTGAATGGTAGTGCTCTTTCAGCGTTGAAGGGCCTTCCGTCGTCTTTAATTATAAGGGATTACCGTCAGATGAGCGGAAGGGGCTGCACCACGGTGACTGTCCATAAAATGTTTTTAGTGGAAATAAAAAAGAATTTGCACATCTTGTGCTGATCTGCAAGTTTTGTGCTTCCGTGGTTTATTTTTAAAGCCAGTCATTCTTTAGATCATAGTTCCCGCTGGGCTGCTGCTTTCTTCTTGCAAGGCATCAGCTTCGTCCGAGACGAGGGTTGTTCTGCCAATCAATCAAAAACAGCACGTTTATCATCAATAAGGTCCTTTGATTGCCAGGGTCATTTCATCAAACCAGTCCTGGTGTATTATTATTTTGATGTGGCGAGGTCTCTCTGCATGTTTTTTGTCATAACAGTATTAAGAGTGTCATCATTCGCTTTTAGCATCTATGTTCTTTATTTGGGTTATTAATGGCCATTTCAGGCTTCTCTCGGCATGTGCTACCACTGGTCCTCCGATGCTTGAAGTATTAAAACCTCTTCTGTAGGCTTGCTGCCTTCGCTGTTTTGGGGCGACGTGAAGTGAGAGCGGCACTAACAAGTCGATGATCAGTGTCACAGTGGTCTGAGCACGCATGGCATTTGTGATGAGGACTTCTCGGCGATCTCTTTCTCTGACAATGATGTAGTGTGGATGCCAGTGTTTGGATCGTGGTGTTGCCACGAACCGCGACTTGTCGGCCTGCTAAACAAAGGTATTTTTTTTGATGGTGAGGGTTGTGTGCAGCACACTTGAGTGAGGAGGAGTAGGTCGTTGGGATTACACTTGCCAAGTCCATTTCTCCCTATGGTTCCTGCCCAAATGTCAGCATCTCTGCCAACTCTGGCATTGAAGTCGTCAAAGAGAACAATTCTTGTCTTCTCTGGGGATAGAGGTTAGCACCCTGTCGAGGTCGGCGTGAGGCGCTCGTTGATCCCAATAGGCATTTCAGTTAGCCAATGGAGGATGCGATGGCGGATGGCAAAGCCAACTCCGTAAATGCAGTTTCTCTCCGCAGCAGGCTTACCCTTCCAGAAGAAGGTATAGCCAGACCCCCGTTCTGTGAGTTGACCCTCATCTGGGAACCGGGACTAACTAATGGCTGCTATGTCGATGTTATACCTAGCCAGCTCTTTTGCCACAAGGGAGTTCTTCTTTCAGGACGCTTATTTGTGCCAGTATCCAGAAGGGTCCTGACATTCCATGCCGCGACCATAAGAGGTTGTATAGTTTGTTTTGCTGGATCTGTGATTTTAATTTTTTTTTCGACCGCATAAGGATGACCTTACTGGGTGCGGTTGGCCAGTCAGGTTGGGTATTTAGGCAGGCTGTGTTTAGGGGTACCTTCTCTAGCCTCCCATGTGGGGTAAGCAGAGTGGCTCCTCGGAAGGGCTGCTCAGTCGCACAGACAGGACCGGATTGCACTGCTGCCTAGATCCCAGTGCATAAACGACCATCTTATATGTGCTACCCATGTGCAGAGTTGTGACTAGAGACTCGGCAGTCATCTCTGCCTGTCCCCGTCGCCACTTGTCCGTCGCCATTGGACTTTTTGGGGGTATAGGGGTTTGATGATGATGAGAGGTATGTTGAGCTGGGTGATGGCTGTGTGAGTTGATTATGTGGCGAGGCAGAAGCGCAAGGTACCAACCACATCTTGGCTCTCCTTTTCCTGATCCAGTGGAGCAAGTGTTACAACCTCTGGTGAGGAGTTGCAATGGATTTCCGATAGCCCAGTTTGTTGGGTTTCCCTAGTAGCCTGTTCATCAGGCATTGCCTTCGTCACTGATGTAGTCCTTGGGTTTCCACGGTGGTCACCTCTTCGTTTATACCGCCGTTGGGGTCTTGTTGGAGCTCTGTAAGCATGTCTGCCTGATGCGGGGCTCCACCGCAGATTTTCGTTCGGGGTTTACTCCGTAGCCTTATACCTGCCAAGGTTAATCCTCAAGGCAGCGGGGTGGTGGATGGTAGGCGCCAGGACGTGTACATGCCAGTGGGCCAATGAGCCGTCCCTCTGGGGCCCACTGCTACTCCGAGATTCCCTGCTGGTCTACGCCCACGAGGCACCCAGTTACCGTATGTTGCCACGAGGAGGCACAACCGGATTTGATGGTGAATAGGCTGTGCTGGCAGGGGAAGACTTATGCAAGTTGCTTCCCTGTTCACCACGATGGCTAACAGCGGCGGCAGCTGAAAGCGAGAGGGAGCAAGCAGTGCTTGTACCTTAACACTAACATAATGCTGCCACACTAGACGCATTTCACCACTCTGTGTGCGACTCACACACAGACACACACAAGGGGAGATAGTAACAAAGGGGAGAAGGAGGAGGGTTAAAAGAGGATAGAGGAGATAAAAGAAATTTAATAGAGAAAAGTAAGTAAGAGGAGACAATAAAAATAGTGAGAATTAAAATGGAGTAAAAAAAGGAAAAAAACAACGATAATTAGGAAAAGAAAGAAAAGAAAGAAAAGAAGAAAGAAAGAAAAAACGCTAAAAGAAAAGAATAAAGGAGAGTAAAGAAGACTGAAAACGTAGCTTAAGAAATAAAATAAAAGAAAAGAACAGGAAGACAGAGATAGAGAGAGTGAGAATGAGAGAGAGAGAGAGACATCACTCACAGACGCTTACGGGTTCAGTGTTGCCAACGGGAGAATCATTTGTTTACAATATTTACTATCTGGCATCGAGCAAACCCCTGACCATACGTTACCTGCTTGGACCAGCTCTCTCTCTCTCTCTCTCTCTCTCTCTCTCTCTCTCTCTCTCTCTCTCTCTCTCTCTCTCTCTCTTCCTCATTATCTCTCCTTCTTTATCTCTCTTTCTCTCTCTCTCTATCTCTTTCTCTCCACTCATTCTCTTCCTCATTATCTCTCCTCTCTCTCTCTCTCTCTCTCCTCTCTCTCTCTCTCTCTCTCTCTCTCTCCTCCTCTCTTCCTCATTATCTCCCATCCATTCTATCTCTCTCTCTCTCTCTCTCTCTCTCTCTCTCTCTCTCTCTCTCTCTCTCTCTCTCTCTCTCTCTCTCTCTCTCTCCTCTCTCTCTCTCTCTCTCATTATCTCACTCTCACTCATTCGCTCTCTCTGTCTTTTTCTCATATCTCTCATTTTGTTTCTCCTCTTTTTTTATCACTCAATTCTCTCTCTTTCTCGCCTTCTCTTACTCTCGCTCTCTTTCTTGGTTTCTTTCTTCTTGTATGTTCTCTTTATCTCCTCAAGTGGTGGTGGTAATTGATTGGTGTGGTGGTGGTGGTGGTGGTAGTGGTGGTAGTGGTGTGGTGGTGGTGGTGGTGGTGGTAGTAGTAGTAATTAATTAATTGGTGGTGGTGGTGAATTGAATTGGTGGTGGGTAATTAAGAGGTGGTAGTAGTGGTGGTAATTAATTGGTGGTAGTAGGGGGAATTGGTTATGATTGGTAGTAGTGGTGGTGGTAATAGTGGTGGTATTAGTGTGGTAATTAATTGGAATGGTAGTGGTGGTAATGGTAATAATTAATTGGTGGTGGTAGTGGTGGTGGTAGTAATAATTGGTAGTGTGGAGTGGTTGGTGTTGAAGTTGATTGGTTGGTGGTGGTGGTGGTTGGTGATTGGTTGGTTGGTGGTGGTGATTAGTTGGTTAGTTGGTGGTTGGTTGGTGGTGGTGGTGGTTGGTTGGTTAGTTGGTTGGTTGATAGTGTGTTGATTGGTGATTGGTAGTTGATTAGTGGTGGTGGTTGGTTGAGTGGTGAGTAGTTGGTTGGTGTTGGGTAGGTTGGGTGGTTGGTGGTGGTGGTGGTGGTGGTTGGTGGTGGTTGGTGGTGTAGTGGTGGTTGGTGGTGAATTAGTTGGTGGTGGTGGTTGGTTGGTGGTGGTGGTTGATTGTGGTGGTGGTGGTGGTGGTGGTTGGTTGGTTGGTGGTGGTGGTAGTGGAATTGAATTGTGAATTGGTGGTGGTGGTTGTGGTGGTGAAGTGGTATTGGTGGTAGTATGGTGTGGTTATGAATTGGTAGTGGTGGTGGTAGGTGGTGGTGGTGGTGGTGGTTGTGGTGGTGGTGGTGAAGTAGTAATTGGTGGTGGTGGTAGTGGTGGTGGTAGTAGTGGTGGTGGTTATGGTGGTAGTGGTAGTGGAATTGGTAGGTGGGAATTGGTGGGAAGGTAGTGGGTGAATTGGTGGTAGGTTGGTAGTAGTAATTAGTAGTGGTAGTACTGGTAAGGTGGTGATGGTGGTGGTAGTGGTAGTGGTAGTGGTGATGGTGGTTGGTGGTAGGTGGTGGTGGTAAGTTGTGGTAATAAGTGGTGGTGGTGGTGAGTGGTGGTAGTAGTAGTAATTAATTGGTGGTGGTGGTGGTGGTAGGTGAATTGGTAAGTATTGGTGGGTGGTAGTAGTAGTGGTGGTGTGGTAGTAGTGGTGGTAGTGGTGGTGGTGGTAGGTTGTTAGTAGTAGTAGTAGTGGTGGTGGTGGTAAGTTGTGGTAGTAGTATTAGTAGTAGTGGTAGTAGTATAGTAGTATTAGTAGTAGTAGTAGTAGTAGTAGTAGTAGTAGTAGTGGTGGTGGTGGTGGTAGGTTGTCAAATATACTTACACACGAAAATTTTCCATTAACTCTACGGGGTTTATTACCCACGTTTGAATAACAGAGAGAGAGAGGGAGGACTTTTCTCTCTCTCTCTCTCTCTCTCTCTCTCTCTCTCTCTCTCCCCCCCCCCCCCCCCCCCCCCTCTCACCTCCTCCCTCTAACCAGTAGGAGCCACAATATCTCACAGCAGTTCCCGTTAAGATTAAGATCGGGTGTAATGAAGTCTTGCTGGTCCACGTGTTAATAGAGAGGTATTTTCTCATGAATTCTCTTCTTCAATTTCCTTCCTTCTGTAATCACTTCATTCGTGTCTTCATTATTCCTTCTTTATCCTGCTCTCTTTTCTCCTCCTCTTCCTTCTTTCTCTTTTCTCGTGTTTCCTCTTACTCTTTCTCTTCCTCCTTTCTATTCCTCTTCCTTATCTTCCTCTTCTTTCCTTATCCATCCTCTCCCTTCTTTCTCCCCTCTTTCTCCCTCTCTCCCTTCTTTCTCCCCCTCTTCCTCCCCTCTCCCTTCTTTCTCCCCTCTTCCTCCACCTCTCCCTTCTTTCTCCCCCTCTTCCTCCACCTCTCCCTTCTTTCTCCTCTTCCCCTCTCCCTTCTTTCTCCCCTCTTCCTCCCTCTCCTTTCTCCCTCTTCCTCCACCTCTCCCTTCTTTCTCCCCCTCTTCCTCCCTCTCTCCCTTCTTTCTCCCCTCTTCCTCCCTCTCTTCCTCCTCTCTTCCTCCCCTCTCTTCCTCCCTCTCTCCCTACTCTCTCTGTTCACCTTCCCTAGTCATTCAGTATACAAGCTTGTCCTTAGTTTATCACCATCCCTCTCTCTTCCTCTTCCTACCACCATTCTTTTTCTTCCTCATCATTACCTTCACCTTCCATCTGCTTCCTTCCTTCCTTCCTTCCCCTTCCTTCCTTCCTTCCTTCCTTCCTTCCTCTTACCTTGCTTGTCTTAATATCGTCATCATCATTATCATTTGTTATCGTCACTCTTGGCTTTATGTTACTTCCCTCATTCGTCGGCCTTTTGTTATGTCTTAGTTTAGCTGCGGGTGTCTCATATTTTCTCGTCTATTATCTCTCTCTCTTTCCTATTTTTTATTGCTTCTCCCTTTGATTCGTTAATTACCCCGTCTACGGAAGAGGTTTCTTAATGTCTTTTAGCTTACACACATAATGATAATGGTTTCCCCACGCGTAACGAGGATGGTCAGCCCAAGGGCCACCTAGGCGTGAACTTGTTTAAGGTGTAGAAGCTGTCGCAAACACAACAACCACACCCTAAGTTAACGAGTTGCATGACCCAGTGTTTAAGGTGTAGAAGCTGTCGCCAACACAACAACCACACCCTGAGTTAACGAGCTGCATGACCCAGTGTTTAAGGTGTAGAAGTTGTCGCCAACACAACAACCACACCCTAAGTTAACGAGTTGCATGACCCAGTGTTTAAGGTGTAGAAGCTGTCGCCAACACAACAACCACACCCCAAGTTAATGAGCTGCATGACCCAGTGTTTAAGGTGTAGAAGCTGTCGCCAACACAACAACCACACCCTGAGTTAACAGCTGCATGACCCAGTGTTTAAGGTGTAAGCTGTCGCCAACACAACCACCCTAGTTAACAGCTGCATGAACCAGTGTTTAAGTAGAAGCTGTCGCCAACACAACAACCACACCCTGAGTTAACGGTTACATGACCCAGTGTTTAAGGTGTAGAAGCTGTCGCCAACACAACAACCACACCCTGAGTTAACGAGTTGCATAACCCAGTGTCAAGGAATATTCCGAGAAGACCGGACAACTAGCAAACTGCACTGGCTAACCATTACCCCGGAACACGATCTCGCAAATTGATTAACATCCAGATTCCCAATTACTGCTGGGTAGACAGAGGCAAATGGCGTAAGGAAACTTTACCATAGTTTCACCCTGCCCGGGGATCGAACCTGGGTCCATTCACTTGCGAGGCGAGCATGCTGACCATTACAACATACATACATACCTACATATAGAGACAAGTATTCAGCATTACATAAAATAGATTATGTCAACTCTGCCTTTTAAATAAGTCAGCTGTTTGGTTGTGGTAATTACTGGCCTCGTATGCAAATGACACTACCTTTATTTAATGATACTGTACCTGTACCCGTATTGCTGTACCTGTATTTTATGACTCTGTACCCGTATATACATCGGTGTACCTGTACTTCATGATATTGTACCTGTACTCTATATTATTGTACCTGTACTCTATATTATAGTACCTGTACTCTATATTATTGTACCTGTACTCTATATTATTGTACCTGTACTCTATATTATTGTTCCTGTACTCTATATTATTGTACCCGTAAGCGGTATCGGTACAATAGACCAGACGGCAGCGGACACACCCTCTATGGTATGTGTGTTAATATGTCCCTCTTAATCGTGGCCACTACACAATTGTAATATAATATGCAAATTAGATATATCAC
Source organism: Homarus americanus (assembly GCF_018991925.1). Classification (NCBI taxonomy): domain Eukaryota; kingdom Metazoa; phylum Arthropoda; class Malacostraca; order Decapoda; family Nephropidae; genus Homarus; species Homarus americanus. The sequence continues at coordinate 61,747 of NW_024721894.1, read as the reverse complement.
AGAAGCGCTACTTAGGTCGACCAGATGTGTGTGTGTGGGGCGTGTGTGTGTGTGGGGGCAGTGTGTGTGTGTGTGTGTGGGGGGGGCGTGTGTGTGGGCGTGTGTGTGTGTGTGTGTGTGTGTGTGTGTGTGTGTGTGTGTGTGTGTGTGTGTGTGTGGGGGCGGTGTGTGTGTGTGTGTGTGTGGGCGTGTGTGTGTGTGTGTGTGTGTGTGTGTGTGTGTGTGTGTGTGTGGTGTCCTCAGGGGGTTTCTTATGCATACATATCGAGTGTTGATGACGATGGTATATCATATTCAATGTATATCTCTACAGTATATCTCTCTCACTCTCACACACACACACAGATGAAACCCGGAAACCCAACACAAAAGAGGCACAAGACAGTGTTAAGCTACACATTGACTGGGAGCCTGAGGTATGGTTAGGTTAGGTTAGGTTAGGTTACGGTAAACTCTACATCAATGCCGAGCCATATCATGTCTATTAAATTTCCCTCTAAAATGTGACCTTGACCCTTGACCTCTTGACCTTACACACCAGCTCTTGGGATGTCGTGGTTCACTATACTGTACAATGCGGCTCAGGTCATGGTCATCTACCCACATCTAAAATATACAGAAAGTCTTTAAATTATATACCAAGACTATACCGGTTCAATATACTCACCACAACATTTCCTAAGGCGAATAAATTCAAGCAATTATACCTTTATACCTTGGCTATAAATTCTCACTCACAAACAACACTCGCTACACCATTGTACCAAACTTATTGTACCAATGTTTACACTAGAATTCCTTGGTCCAGAAGTCGTCAACACTACACAGAGCCGATTTCCCAATATCCATAGCGATTCAACGCGGCTCAATGTACCAATGGAAGCAGGATTGGACCATTGAGATCAGGTTCTCAGTAGCGTTCCATTTAGACTGACAAAGCACCACTGTTTCCCTCTCCTGCCTGAACATCTGTGGTGAGATATATGTATAACAAGTGTTTCACCTGAATAGATTACCTGTTTACCTGTTCTCTACCTGAATTGTAATTAGGAGTTGTGATGGTGTACCTGTGTGTGCGTGTGTGTGTTTGTGCTAATAATAATATAATAATAATAATAATAATAATAAACGGTTTATTAATAGAGTTGCAGCTGGTGGCTGAAAATATACAGACTTACATTTGATTTAGACATAATGATATAATATGCATTGAATACATTTACAGGGCTGTACAGTACATAAATCAGGAGTTGTTTATTATTTTAACAATAGATGGGATGGTGCTGTTCTTATATCTATCGGTGCGGGCTCTTATGGGCTGTATTTTGTTGTAGTGGCGGACTGTGTGGAGTTGGGTGGGGGCTGCAGGTGGCAGGAGGTGGCGATGAGGGTGTGGTGCATTAGTTGGCTGCCAAACCTTTCCAGTGCTTGGTGGTGGAGGTCACTGAGGGATGGCATTTCCAAGGTGGGAGAGCGTTGGTGTAGCCAGGTAGTCTGCGCTGAGCATGATTCTGCAGGCCCTTTCTGTACCTTCTCTAGCTGACGTTGTTGGGTGGAGTTGAGAGAGACGACCAGGCTGGTGACGCATACGTTAGTTTGGGGAGAATAAAGGCGTTGTAGATAGTCCTCACAACGCCTTTATTCTCCCAAACATCGGCTAGAAAGGTGTTTCTCATCAATGATGTGTGTGTGTGTGTGTGTGTGTGTGTGTGTGTGTGTGTGTGTGTGTGTGTGTGTGTGTGTGTGTGTGTGTGTGTGTGTGTGTGTGTGTGTGTGTGTGTGTGTGTGTGTGTTTTGTGGTATATACATATACACACAAAACCACACACACCAACACACAAACACACACAAACAACCACATGGACATACACACACACACGACACACACACACACACACACACACACACACACACACACACACACACACACACACACACACACACACACACACACACCTAAATGGGTTACTGAGCGATGCATCTTTGTGTGACACCTGTGTAATTGTAATGGTGGCCAAGTAGACTATCTCTCTCTCTCTCTCTCTCTCTCTCTCTCTCTCTCTCTCTCTCTCTCTCCTTGTTTTCTCGTTTGCTTTTCTTTCCTCTTTCTCGTTTTCTTTATCTCTAGTTATCTCTCTCCCATTCTCTGTTTTTCTTTCCATCTTTCTTTTCTTATTTTCCTCTCTCTCTCTCTCTCTCTCTCTCTCTCTCTCTCTCTCTCTCTCTCTCTCTCTCTCTCTATTTGCCCACATATCAAAAACTTGGTCAAGAAATTAACGACCATGTGAGTCAGTTGCCACGTCGTCATTAATCACCGCCGCCTTCATAACCTGCTGAGTTATGTTGTGGAACCCCAGTGTTGTGGAGCACTAGTTTTGCCGGAGCCCCATTGTTGTGGAGCCCCAGTGTTGGCATGGAGCACCATTGTTGTGGAGCACTAGTTTTGTGGAGCACCATTGTTTGTGGAGCCCCAGTGTTGTGGAGCACCATTGTTGTGGAGCACCATTGTTGTGGAGCACTAGTTTTGTGGAGCACCATTGTTGTGGAGCCCCAGTGTTGTGGAGCACCATTGTTGTGGAGCACCATTGTTGTGGAGCACTGGTTTGTGGACACCATTGTTGTGGGCCCCAGTGTTGTGGAGCACCATTGTTGTGGAGCACCATTGTTGTGGAGCACTAGTTTTGTGGAGCACCATTGTTGTGGAGCCCAGTGTTGTGGAGCACCATTGTTGTGGAGCACCATTGTTGTGGAGCACTAGTTTGTGGAGCACCATTGTTGTGGAGCCCCAGTGTTGTGGAGCACCATTGTTGTGGAGCACCATTGTTGTGGAGCACTAGTTTTGTGGAGCACCATTGTGGAGCCCCAGTGTTGTGGAGCACCATTGTTGTGGAGCACAGCTGTTGTGGAGAGCACTAGTTTTTGTGGAGCACCATTGTTGTGGAGCCCCAGTGTTGTGGAACACCATTGTGGAGCCCAGTTTTGTGGAGCCCCAGTGTTGTGGAGCACCATTGTTGTGGAGCACCATTGTTGTGGGGCACCATTGTTTGGAGCCCCAGTGTTGTGGAGCACCATTGTTGTGGAGCCCCAGGCAGATGGAGCACCATTGTTGGAACCAGTGTTGTGGAGCACAAGTGTTGTGGAGCACCATTGTTGTGGAGCACCATTGTTGTGGAGCCCAGTGTTGTGGAGCACCATTGTTGTGGAACCTGATGTTTGTGGAGCACCATTGTAAGGCCCCAGTGTTGTGGAGCACCATTGTTGTGGAGCACCATTGTTGCTGGAGCCCCAGTGTTGTGGGCACCATTGGTGAGCACCATTGTTGTGGGCACCAGTGTTGTGGAGCACCATTGTTGTGGAGCATCGTTGTGGAGCACCAGTGTTGTGGAGCACCAGTGTTGTGGAGCACCATTGTTGTGGAGCACCATTGTTGTGGAGCCCTAGTGTTGTGGAGCACCATTGTTGTGGAGCCTCGGTTGGAGCACCATTGTTGTGGAGCACCAGTGTTGTGGACACCATTGTTGTGGAGGCCCTAGTGTTGTGGAGCACCATTGTTGTGGAGCACCAGTGTTGTGGAGCACCATTGTTGTGGAGCCCCAGTGTTGTGGGCACCATTGTTGTGGAGCATCAGTGTTGTGGAGCCTAGTGTTGTGGAGATAAAAGCCAAGGGTCAGTGTTGAGGCTTCATACAGTCTGGTCTCTCAAGTGTGAATGGCTTCTGCCTCTGTGTTCCTGCCTTGCTTACTGTGATGACGAGGAAGACGAGAAGGAGACGAGGACAAGGGGCAGAGACAGAGGAAGACGACGACGGCGAGGACGACGACGACGACGACGACGAGGACGGCGAGGACGATGAAGACGAGGACAGCCTCTTTTATCTAACCAATTAACCTGATAGAGATGAAGATAACATGAGAGTTTGGGAAAGCGGGGAAGGTGATTCTTGTTCCCTGCTTTAGTATATAGAGAGAGGGAAGAGGAAGGGGCAATGGAAGAGGAAAGGGCAATGGAAGAGGAAGGATAGGGTAGTAAAGAGAGAGGGGAGAGAGAGGGAAGGGAAAAGAAAGGGTAGGATAGAGAGAAGGGGGGAAAAGGTTTGGTTCAAGAAGGCAACATAACCGGCACTGCACTCAACCACCTTCCTTCTCCCATCTGTAAAGTAAGGTAGCTGTTACTTGCTAAACAAAGTCCTTTAGGTGAGCAGGAGAATGATGTATCGACTTGGCCACCGCACGCCTTGTGTAGACAGTATCTGTAGTTAAATTGTTATCAGTTACTCGTCTTCAGATTAACCTAACCTAACCCTACTCTACCCTACCCTACTACCCTACCCTACCTACCCTACCTACCCTACCCTACCTACCCTAACCTACCACCTAAATATTTTACCTAACTTCATTTTACAGTTTTCTTCAATCTTGTGTCGATGATGTTAATGGATGATAAAAGTCAATATTACCTTAAGATTATCTAGTGTCTCTCGTGGGTGTAATTTGGATTAATAAAATGAAGCGTTTAGGAGGCTGTATTATAATGAGGAGGAGCGGAATGAGTGGGGGATGGTGAGTAGGAGAGGGGAGGGATGGTAAGTGGGAAGGTAAGATGAAAGGCATGGTGGTGAGTGGGATGAACAGGTGATGGAGAGAAGGAGCCGAGAGGGTAGAGGAAAAGGGGAGAGGTGTGGCTGAATCCCGAACCAACTCAATCTGTAATATTTTTTTACTTCAATTAAATAAAAAATAAATAGACTTAGAAAATGTATTCACTTAAATCGTGGGAATTTTCACTTAAGAACTTTTTTAGAATAAGTCCACTTAGAAACCTCAGTCATAAAACTGGGTGTACCTGAGTGTTGTAAGACTGGTGACTGTGTGGCTAATGTGGTGAGAGAGAGAGAGAGAGAAGGTAGAGAGACAAACAGATGAATGAGAGAGAGAAAGGGGGGTAGGAAAATGAATGAATAAAGAATGAAAAAAAAAAGAAAGTAACTAGAATGAAAGAGAAAGAAAGAAATATCTACAAAAAACACACACACACACACACACACACACACACACACACACACACACACACACACACACACACACACACACTCAATATAACATCAAAGGAAATGTTTCATCACTTTAGAAAAAAAAAAAAAAGTCATCAACCGCAGACACGGCAAGACCGGCTGACAGCAGGTTCTGACAGTGAGCTGACACAGTGAAGATGACACAGGGAGATCGTGAGATGAGGGAGGATAAGGAGAGATAAGGGGGGGTAGGTAGAATAAGGGAGGATAAGGAGTAAGGGAGAAGCAGGAAATTGCGGATATAAGAACAAAAGGAGGAAGGGAAGGAGGGAAGGAGGAGAAAGAGGATAAAGGGAGATAGTGAGGGAGGGAGGAAAAGAGAAAAGACAGGGAGGAGGAAGGGAGAAAGACAGACAGACAGACAGACAGACACCCCCGTCAGATTGATCCCACCGTCTTACAAATAAAACCTTTTTATTCTCACCAAACACAAGTCAGCCACCTTGCAGAATCCCATTTATATTGCACCATTCGCCTCCTGTTATAATGTATAATGCCCGTGCAATAGTGTGTGTGTGTGTGTGTGTGTGTGTGTGTGTGTGTGTGTGTGTGTGTGTGTGTGTGTGTGTGCTGACTCACTGTATAGGTGTGATGATGTGTGTGGCTCAGCTGAAACACACACACACACACACACACACACACACACACTCTGTTATCCTGCGAATAACATCACTGAACCTATTCCATGCTCGCAGCCGTCATAACAGGGCCATTAGTACCATCTCCTCCACTAGAAAACCAGAGAAACGTGTTGAGCCACAGGCCACCACCCCACTGCTTCCATCATAATCTGTGTGTCATACCATCCGCCTCGCTCACCCACCAGAGACACTCTTATCACATCACCTCATTACCACCTCAGAGTTAGGTACCCATGTGCCAAGTTAGTATTATGTGGAGATTATAATGAAATTGACACCACTGATATCCAGGACCAGCTGTCACTATCACAAGTTGTGAACTTCCACACACAGTCAAAATACCCTGACCTTATCTTAACCGAACTAGCGGACCAGTACCAACCACCTCAACCAATGCCTCTATCAGGTGTAGCACATACCTATCAGTGCTCTGGTCCCCAGCTGCCACTACCAGCCAAGTACAGAGACCCTACATCAAGACTCTGCAGTGCGTCTCTTCCGGGCAGTGGACAGTTCACCATCCTGACTGAAGTACTTAGTGTGGATGACGTGAACCAAATGGAAAAATTATACCAACACCACCACGAGCTCACCACCACTTCATCCGAGAAGTCCGTCAGATCACACCCAGCTGACTTGCCCTGGATCACACCTCGGATCAAAAGACTTATGCAACAGAGAGACAGAGCCTTTTATCTCAATGACCACATCCGCTACAGGTCCCTTCGCAACCGAGGCATCCTCGAAATATGCACCTCAAAGAAGTCTCACTACCCAACCAAATTGCAACACCTGAAGCAGACCAACAACAGTCAGTGGTATGGTAAGCTTAAAGAACTCTGTGGACTAAACAATGTCTCCCTGCTTACCTACCAGCCCCCTTTCCCACTGACTTAGTAGAAGAATTTGAAGTAGCAAAACGTCTGGACAAACTAAAGTTAAAAAGACCATGGTTATGCACATCAACGTTTCCTCCGACCTTGTCCCACCTCCCTCCATTACTTTAGGCCCCAACACACTCCAGGTTGTAGACTCCACTAAGCTCCTCGGCGTCACTATAGATAACAAACTAAATTGAAAACCACACGTCAGTGAAGTTTTCAAATCCTCCAGTTTCCGTCTCCACCTCCTCCGCCGACTCAAATCCTCGGGTTCCCGCCGAGCTCCTCGGTGTTTACTCAACATTCATACTTCCCAAGCTCACCTATGCCTCCCCTACCTGGTCTTCCTCCCTAAATGCCACACAACGTAAACACCTAGAAAAAGTTCAAGAAAAAGGCATGCAAGATTATTCTCCTCCTTCCTACTCCACATATCAAGCGCTCAACACTGACCCTCTCGGCTCTCACTGACCATCACTACGACCTCATCTGCAAATTTGGTGAGAAGCTTCTGCACCATCCTCGACACCGCTCCTACTACCAGATCCCTCGTCCGCGAATTACTGTTCGACACCACAACCGCATCCAGCCCATACGAACGCGTACTGATCGCTATAAAACAGCCCAGTCCCAACCATTGTAAAATTATCAACAACTCGTAATCAACCAGTGTATTCCTCCCAGTCAATCTTACTTTTGCACTGTCACTATGTTAAATGCCCTGAGTATGACCTTCTCCCCACCTAGTTATTATATATCATATTTGTATCATATGTTACTTGTATATTATTTATCAACCAAGTGACCCATTCCCCAATTATGTAACTGTATATTGTCAGCCTTCCGGCTGCCATGCTCTAATCAGTAAACCGTTAATTATTATTACCATTATTATTATTATTATTATTGTTATTATTATTATTATTATTATTATTTTATTATTATTATTATTATTATTATATTTTTATTATTATTATTATTATTATTATTATTATTATTTTATTATTTATTTATTATTGTTATTATTATTATTATTATTATTATTATTATTATTATATATATATATATATTTTTATTATTATTATTGTTATTGTTATTTGTTGTTGTTGTTGTTGTTTGTTATTATTATTATTATTAACTGTTGTCTCAGTTCTTGACATACACCCTCCTCTTGGCCACTGTCAATCTGTGCCTGTCAAGTGAAGTATTACACACATCCGTCTCCAAGTCATACGAGCGACTATGTTCGGTAGATGCTCTCTCTCTCTCTCTCTCTCTCTCTCTCTCTCTCTCTCTCTCTCTCTCTCTCTCTCTCTCTCTCTCTGCTTGTTGATAAAATAATTGTTTCATTACCAGGAAATTTCGGTACAGTGAGGTGAAATTGTTTCTCTCTCTCCCCTCTCTCTCTCTCTCTCTCTCTCTCTCTCTCTCTCTCTCTCTCTCTCTCTCTCTCTCTCTCTCTCTCTCTCTCTCTCTCTCTCAACATGCCCGTCATGACTATAGTGCGTGATGTAATATATTGCGTGTTATAGACGCATATCAGCACCGCATCAGCACATGACAGATCAGTGCATGACATGACAGATTTTACTGGTATGACTGAGTTTGTGGATGCCTGAATAGTATCATGAGAGACAAGCGTTATGCATGATAAGTGGTTGAATTTATAACATGCAGCAATATCCTAAGTAATTTTGTTCTGTTATTGGCTTGGTTTTATTGCATGACAGATTACTATATGACATGACAGATTTTACTGGCATGACTGAGTTTGTGGATGCCTGAATAGTATCATGAGAGACACCGTTATGCATGATAAGTGGTTGAATTTATAAAATGCAGCAATATCCTAAGTAATTTCGTTCTGTTATTGGCTTGGTTTATTGCATGACAGATTACTATATGACATGACAAATTGAAATAATGAGTCCTATCCTCATGACATATACTAGATAATTCATTCTGTCATATCCTACTCCTGTATGCCAACTGAGAAAATTTATGACAAGTTACAATATGGTATAAAAATCTTGCTCCAACAGGTGACATATTGCAGTACTAAACGTCATGGTGTAATATTGTTCCGGGCCAGTATTAATGTTCAGCCCAGAAACTAACGTACGTGTTCTTGTGGTTTTAACTGAACACTTCCTTCACTGGGTCTTTTTTGTTTCTTTCCTTCGTTCATTCCGTCTTTCCTTCCTTCCTTTCTTTCTTTCCTCCGTACTTTTTTTCCTTCCTTTTATCTTCGTTTATTCCTTCCTTACCTCCTTCCTTCCCACTCTATCCCACATTCCTTCCTTCCGTTTCTCTTATCTCCCCTCCCCCCCCCTCTCTCTCTCTCTCTCTCTGTCTTTCTCCCTTCTTTCATTCTCTTTCTTCCTCCTTTCCCTCATTCTTTCCCTCACCTCCACGCTTCTATCCACCACTTTTAACTCCTTAAATCAAATTCTCCTCCTCCTCCCTCCTCTCTTTCTTGCTCCTCTCTTTTATCGGCTACGTTCTGGCATCTTGCTTCTCCTCTCTCTCTCCTCTCTCTCTCTCTCTCTCTCTCTCTCTCTCTCTCTCTCTCTCTCTCTCTCTCTCTCATGATAAATATTTCCTCAGTAACATAGACCAGAAATATTTCCTAGATTGTTTTCATTTGCATACACTTTCAATCTTCCTCTCGCTTATTTTAGTCATTTATTCTCGCTTACTTCACGTTTATGTGTCTTCATTGGGCTTACTTCACGTTTATGTGTCTTCATTGGGTGTGAATGAAAGGAGAGAGAAAGGATAAGGAGGAGAGAGAGAGAGAGAGAGAGAGAGAGAGAGAGAGAGAGGACTGGGCTCTAAATAATTACCAGGTATTGTACTGAAAGAGGTCCCCTGCCAAAGGTTATCTGGCAGGTGTTGTAAATAGTTAACTAAAAAAAAGTGGGATTTAAAGTTTGATCAAGTCATTGTAGAGACTATAATTAATGTTCTTCATAATGATCAAACTTTATTCCTGATCATTTTTTAGGCCGCTGTTTTATTGTTATCAAGTAAAATATAAGAATCATTTACGGTTCTCGAATAAACAATATAACCCTGTATTATATTATTCTATGTTCATTATATGGTAACCTGTTATATAGTTTGCGTCATTGTGTTTATAATGTCGTGATGATTTTGTTGCTACGGTAGAAGACTCAGGACCCCCCCCCCCTGGCTACGAGAGGCCCTCATCTGCACCCCAAGTAGTGAGTTCTTTTAATTTAAATAAATGAGAACAATTTTATTCTCCATAGAAAAAAATGATGAGATTTATGCAACTATGGCTCCTGCTATCTCAGTAATTAGGATGCATTACACTGAACAAAATCCGCTTATAATTACCTGAATACCTCTACAGGTTCGGTTTAATATGAATTCCCACAGAAAAGAACCTTTTTTCTTTCTTTACTAAAAAAGAGTAATTTATACAACTAGTAACTTCGGGTAAACAGATAAATCTTTAACTAAGCGACACAGTGGACCACAGTATAGAGATGGCTCAACTAAAGATCAGAAGAGAGACAGAGTAGTCAGGGTACAGGAAGAGGTGTACTGTACCAGGTGCCTGCTGTAGCTTTAAGTAATACTGTACTACTAACACGGAGAGAACAAATGCTCTAGAATCACATTCACTTAAAAGGACAGTCATAGAAACTGGGACATTCAAGTTTTAATACACAAATACCAGAAGCCTAGTTAATAAGATATCTGATATGTTGAGCACACACGTGGACAAAGAACATCCAGACAACGTTGGAGTTATCAAGTCCTGGGGTCGAGAAGATGTGTCTCAGGGTGAATTTATTTTCCAGGGTAACATCAGCCACAAGTAGTAATGGTGTACTACTGTATGTCAAGGGGCACCAGACAGTAACCACGTCTAATGAGCTAAACGAAATGGGAACACCTGAATATATTTGGTGTGACTTGTTAGTTCAAAACAAAAGGAAGCTGACAGGTGTGTACTATAGGGCCGACTCAGCCTCAGGGGAGGAAGTAGCACATCTCCATAGTCATCCAGAGCACAAGCCCTCATCATGGAAGACTTTAATCATAAGACAATAGACTGGGTGAATCATACTACACAAGGCAGGGGAGAATTCTTTGATCTCATTCTTCACACAAGGACTGAGGAGGCTATAGTGGACAAGGTCAATATCGGGGAGAGACTAACTAGCGACCACTACACACTAAGATGGAATACAATCTTTGATAGTCGAGAGAAAGTGGCTGAGGAGGAGTACTATGACCTCAACCATGGCGATTAGTCGAGAGAAAGTGGCTGAGGAGGAGTACTATGACCTCAACCATGGCGATTAGTCGAGAGAAAGTGGCTGAGGAGGAGTACTATGACCTCAACCATGGCGATTACCGTCAATGTGAGACAAACTGTTGATAATTAACTGACAGGATTCATTAAAGGAATCAGTGCAAGTCAGAAACACTGTTGCTAGAAGGAAGCTTATCATTTGTATGCATAATTTCAAGTGAATTATATGTCAATAAAACACTTATAAAGGTTTTACTTACAAGAACAATATATAAATAGTGTATTATACTGTACTCATATAGCCGTATTATTCAACAGACGTAAATTAAGGCTACTGTGAGCTAGTAATATATTCAAATAATTCACTGTGTCACGTTCATTTTTGCGCTGTATTAAGGCAGAGAAATGATAAATGTACTTCTATATCATCTCTCTCTACTTTACCTAAGTTAACAGCGAAGGTAAATTGTATAGCATAACTTAACAGCAGAGGTTAAATGAAATACCAGGCAGACATATAAGGAACAAAAATAATCCTGGAGAAAAAAACACGCATGTAGGTCAGAGTGACACACGAGAGAGAGAGAGAGAGAGAGAGAGAGAGAGAGAGAGCCAGAAAAGAGGGAGTATGATAAATAAAAAGAATGAGACAGACAGACAGACAGACAGACAGTTAATAACATATTTACCACAACTACGTAATTTTCTCCGACATTATAAAGTACAGATGATGCAGCAGATTTGCCACACACACACACACACACCACACACACACACACACACACCCACACACACACACACACACACACACACACACACACACACACCCACAAGTAAACATTAACCAAATATTTAAATATCCTTGAGTCAGATTCAAATTCATTCATAACAGATTACAACAGATTTTTTTTGTGGGGTGGGAGAGGATTTCCGAATCGTGGGCAAAAAATCCACATGAATGGTTAAAAAAAGTAAATTGATCATAAAATATATATGTGAAGACAATGAGAAGCGTCAGTCAGGTAGTTTTCATTCGCAAGTGGTGTGGTGTCGGGTAGCCTCCCTCCCTCCCTCTCTCCCTCCCTCCCTCCCTCTCTCCCTCCTCCTCCCTCCTCCCTCTCCCTCCCTCCCTTCCCTCCTCCCTCCTCTCTCCCTCCCTCCCTCCCTCCCTTCTCTCCTCCTCTCCTCTCCTCTCCCTCCCTCCTCCCTCTCCCTCCCTCTCCTCCCTCCTCCTCCCTCCCTCCTTCCCTCCCTCCCTCCAACACACCTGAGATGCAAACTTAAGCTCAATTATCCCACCTTAGAGACGTGACTGTGTTAAATTGTACCTGCGTTAAAGACTACATGTTACTAAGTTCGGATACGCCCTTTGAAACACCTTAGTTGTTAAAGGGTATATATATATTATCAGTATCGACTCTCACGGTAACAATCAGTCGATGGTTTAGGAAAGATAGTCTACTAACCACTAGTGTACGGGGTCCATCTGGCCACTAGTGTACGGGGTCCATACTGGCCACTAGTGTACGGGGTCCATCTGGCCACTAGTGTACGGGGTCCATACTGGCCACTAGTGTACGGGGTCCATACTGGCCACTAGTGTACGGGGTCCATACTGGCCACTAGTGTGCAGGGTCCATACGGCCACTAGTGTACGGGGTCCATCTGGCCACTAGTGTACGGGGTCCATACTGGCCACTAGTGTACGGGGTCCATCTGGCCACTAGTGTACGGGGTCCATCTGGCCACTAGTGTACGGGGTCCATACTGGCCACTAGTGTACGGGGTCCATACTGGCCACTAGTGTACGGGGTCCCATCTCTACTGATGAAATGTTCTGATGTTAGCCAAATAAATTATAATAATTACTCCGAAGTTACGGGGTAATTAAGTAAAACTTGTTTAACCTTACCCTAACTTTACCTAACCTAACTTAACCTGGCCTAACCTAACCTAACCTAACTTAACCTGGCCTAACCTAAACTTATCGTAACCAAAGCTAACCTAAGTTTGGTGGCTATGCTCTGTAGACCGTCTGCCAAATACAGAGAAGGTTATTGTCTTATTCTATACCTACCTGAGTTACCTTCGTTATGGACAAAATTATCTTCACTAATTCCAAACATTACTTTTGCATCACCAGAGATCTGAGATATTTAAATTATGCGAGAGACTCCATCTTCTTAGGGCAGTTGGGGTCACTACCTCTCTCCCCAGTGCCGTTCAGCCACTTCTGGGCCTCTGGTCAGGATAAACTTGGATGATCTCTCGTGCTCATCACTGGACGACACAATCCCCATCTACCACCACCATCACCATCACTTCTTCCTCCTGCTCCTCCTCCTCCTCCTCCTCCTGCTCTTCCTCCTCCTCCTCCTCCTCCTCCTCCTCCTCCTCCTCCTCCTCCTCCTCCTCCTCCTCCTCCTCCTCCTCCTCCTCCTCCTCCTCCTCCTTCCTCCTCCTCCTCCTCCTCCTCCTCCTTAAACCTATTCTAAACCTTCGGAATACTTTGTGTAAACACATTGTGGTGGTGTGGGCAGATGTTTGTGGAAGAGTGTCCCTCAATCTAGCATTCTATTGTAGGTTATCTTCAAATAATACAAACAGAGCCCAGATCTTACCCTTCAAAAAGATCACCAATCACCTGTGAATATAATTAATGTTGAAGTCTTATTTTAATGAACGATTTTACTCACTTTATCGTTAAAATAGTTTCTAGTAACAAGCAGAGTGAGATTCATCACCTCACTGTAAACCAAAGCAACGTGTAACAAAAAGATATATCCTTCTTTTTTTTTCCGAGTTTTTCCTCAATATTCCACCTGTAATGCCTGGGGCCGTGAACACTGTGTAGTAAGTTACATATTGTGTATTGTTCATACTGTACATAGAAGGTCCAGGATGAGATGACACGAGTTAAGGTCACACCTGTTGATTGAGAGAGAGAGAGAGAGAGAGTGCAAACAGAAAAGTAAGAAGACACAGAAATACAGAGGAACAAGAGAGACACCAACACCTCCCACAAGGGACTCTGGACTCTGGGGTCAACACAATGGCTATCAACGAGTCAATATAACAGCAACTGACGTCTTAATTCCGGGACATTGACAGTCAATACTCGTCCTTAATGGTTAGCTGACGCCTCCAATGTGGTGGTGAGTAGTGGGAGACAGTGTGAGTGGTTAGAGAAAAGAGTGAGTGAGTGGGAGGAGACAGTGTGGTGGTTAGAGAGAAAGAGTGGGTGAGTGGGAGAGACAGTGTGGTGGTTAAGAGAAAGAGTGGGTGAGTGGGAGGAGACAGTGTGAGTGGTTAAGAGAAAGAGTGGGTGAGTGGGAGGGAGACAGTGTGAGTGGTTAAGAAAAGAGTGAGTGAGTGGGAGGAGACAGTGTGAGTGGTTAAGAGAAAAGTGGGTGAGTGGGAGGGAGACAGTGTAGTGGTTAAGAAGAGTGGGTGAGTGGGAGGGGAGACAGTGTGAGAGTGGTTAAGAGAAAGAGTGGGTGAGTGGGAGGGAGACAGTGTTAGTGGTTAAGAGAAAGAGTGGGTGAGTGGGAGGGAGACAGTGTGAGTGGTTAAGAGAGAGAGTGAGTGAGTGGGAGGGAGACAGTGTGAGTGGATAAGCGAAAGAGTGGGTGAGAGGAATAGAGAGATAATGAGAGAGAGAGAGAGAGAGAGAGAGACTACATAACCTTAGGTGTTTCCTGAGAGAGAGAGAGAGAGAGAGAGAGATCATTACCATAATAACATTGTAGCAATCGCCATTCATATTCCTGTATTGACGGAAATACAGTTTGTCGGCTTGCACCACCACCACCACCACCACCACCACCACCACCTAAGCCGTGATAGGGAAGCGACCTTTGAGCTTTAGTGTCTTGAAGTGATATATTATGTAAATTTAGGGTAGTTACCTGTAGGTATTTTGGTAAAGTGCTTCTACTGTTATTGAGTGTTGATATTATGCTGTTACCGCTACTATTTTTAATGTGTCCTCCAGCCTTCTCCAATAGCCACACCTTCACCACCATTTTATTACCTTAATATTAAATATCCTAACAGCAGTTTTGAGTTAGTTAAGCTGCAGATCTATGAGGTATTCGGTGACTGTTGTTCGTTTTGGGGCTGAAGATCTCGTTCCTCTGAGGCAAAGCAATGCAGACCTAAGGAGAGAGAAGGACAGTCGACATCACAACCAGGCTGTAACGTGGCTTCTGGGCTGCTGCTTCTGTTCGGATGTCACCTCAGCCAGTCTTGCACTTGGTCCCATCCTACCAGAGGTTGTGAACACCGGAGGAGTGAAGCTGCCCTGATCAACGTTCTAAATTCTCTCCCCGTATGCCCCTATCTTGTCGTCCTCGTTCCTCCTGTGTGCAGCATCGAGAGCTAGGTTACGGTGACATGCGGCCATGGGATAAAAAATCCTGATGTCGAAGAAGGCTTGCTGTCCCTGCGTCCAGAATCCTCGAGCACTGACGTCTGCTATTGGGCCCATACGGACGAAGAAACTAGATCTTATGAGTATGGGGCACAGAGGTGACGGCCTGCTCTGCGGTGTCCGAGTAGTTGGGGCGCGCGGTTGTGTCGGGCACCCCCCATGTGGGCGACAATCCACACATCAGAATAATCCACTGGGAGCAAGAATTATCACACCTAACACTTGTTTATGTAACCTTGGCAGAGATAACCACTATTTCTATGGTCTCACTGATGTAATATTAGTTATATATACTCACTTGGTTGGCTGTCACTACATGAAGTGGCCGTTACTTGAGGTGGGGGGAGGCAGAGGGGGCGACCGCAGGCGCGAGGCACTTGGCCCCATAGGGGCGAGAGTCGCGATGCCACCCCTGCTAAAGTAGGCCTATCGACACACTGGCACTGACACTTGGCAACTCCAGTCACTGACCATTCAAACACTCAGAGGCTTACTTGAAGATCGCCGGTGAACACACGCAATATTTGCGTTTAATGCCGAAAGGGATGAGAAGAGCCGTCGGCGACGATGCTCTAGGTGACATCCAACATTCATCGACACACTGTGAAATTCTCGCTCCCACAAACTGAGTATTATCCCCACCAATAACACTTTAAATCAGGGAAGGCACTCCAACACACCCACGCCGCCCAGGCCTACTACTACTACTACTTTTTTTTTTCATAAACGTGGCCTCCAGCCTCCCCCAATAGCCACACCTTCGCCACCATTTAATTACCTTAATATTAAATATCCTAATACGTAAGTAGCTATCCTAGCTGTGTTGAGTTAGTTGAGCCGCAGATCTATGCGGCATTCAGTGACAGTAGCCTCATAGTCAATATCTGCAGCAGTTGTAGGAGTTGAAGCTCTCGTTCCCCTGAGGCAGAGCAAAGCTGACCGAAGGAGAGAGAAAGACAGTCGACATCTCATCCAGGCTGTAACATAACTTCTGGGCTGCTGCTTCTGTTCGGAGATCACCTCCGCGAGTCTTGCGTAGAAACATCTTGCACTTGGTCCCATCCCACCAGAGGTTGTGAACACTAGAGGAGTGAAGCTGCCTTGATCAACATTTTGAATTCTCTCCCCATATGCCCTTCTCTTGTCGTTCTCGTTCCTCCTATGTGCGGCATCGAGAGCTAGGTTACGGTGACATGCGGCCATGGGATCAAAAATCCTGATGTCGAAGAAAGCTCGCTGTCCCTGCATCCAGAATCCTCGAGCACTGACGTCCACACGGGCTTCGTTAGATGTGTTTGAAGTCCTGTGTTGGAAGATCTCGCCATCCAGTGGAAGGAGGGTCGGTTCTACCATGACATCCCGGCAGATTTCCTTCAACATATTTGCTGTGAGGTCCCTTACCTCGTCATGCCTCTTGCATATGAAGCTCCCTTTACACACCATGGCGTGATCGCCGTCATAGGAAAGCCACACACGCATTGGGAGGGCACACCTTCTACTGGCCGACCGTACCTTAGAGCAATGGCATCTGTAAATTCTTGTTTATTGAGACTGAAACCATTTGCCCTTATCGGTAATGTAGTTAACCAGTTCGAGGCGCCCACCTCCTGCGCTATAGCTACTACTACTACTACTCTTATTACTAACACCACCATTAGTACTACCATCACGAACACCACTACCACACCTAAACCACACCACACCACACTACACTACACCACACCCCACTACACCTCGCCACACCAAACCACACCAATACCACCACCACCACCATCACCACCCAATAAGTCGTCTTCATCAGAGTGACTTCAGTTTTCCTTCACAACTACCTAATTGGGTCGTTAGTGTTGACAATAGACTGGCAATACATCCTCTGGCCTGAAACTGTGAGGTGATCAATGTCTTAATTATTGAAGTGAAGTGATGTAAAGTGAGGACAGGTGAGGCGAGGGGAAGTGAGGTGAGGTGAGGTGAGGTGAGGTGAGGTGAAACATTACTGAGAGAGAAGAAAGAGAGAGGATGGGGGCTGTGTATCGCTTGTTCAAGGTGTTGACGCTGGGTGTACACAGTAAATCCCTAAGTTGGGACAGTACAAATCCCTCCCTCCCTCCCTTCCTCACTCCCTCCGTCCTCCCTCCGTCCCTCCGTCCCTCCTCCGTCCCTCCCCCGCCCCTCCCTCCCTCCCTCCGTCCCTCCCTCCGTCCCTCCCTCCGTCCCCCTCCCTCCCCCGTCCCTCCCTCCGTCCTCCGTCCCTCCCTCCCCGTCCCTCCCTCCCTCCCTCCCTCCTTCCTCCTCCTCCCTCTCCCTCCCTCCTCTCCCCCTCTTCACTCCTACGTAAAGTTAGATTAAGTTAGGTTAGTTTAAATAGGTTACGTTACGTTACTTTTGGCTGGGTTGGGTTAGGTTAGGTCAGGATAGGTTATTGTAAGTTAAGTCAGGTTAGGTTAGGTTTGGCTGGGTTAGGTTAGAACATAATAACATAACATAGGAAAATAAGGAGTCTGCAATAGGTCGGTTGGCCTGTGTATGGCAGCTCCTGTCGAGAGTTACTACCACTCTCTATCATCCATGAATCTATCTAGCCTCCTTTTAATACTTTCCAGCGTTCCAGCACGTACTACAAAGTTACTAAGCTTGTTCCACTCGTCTACCACTCCATTTGTGAACCATTTTTTTCATATCTCCCTCCTAAAACTAAACTTATCCAACTTAAATCCGTTGCTACGAGTCCTAGCCTTTCACCCACTTAAATACTTCTATCATATCTCCCCGCACTCTTCGTCTTTCTAGGGAATGCAAGTTAAGTTTCTTTAACCTATCCTGATATGGAAGGCTTCTAAGTCCCGGAATCATTTTCCTCATTCTTCGCTGCACCGACTCTAGTGAATTTATATCCATTCTATAATAAGGGCACCAGAACTGAACAGCATAATCGAGGTGCGGCCTGACTAGCGCAGGATATAGTTGCAATAAGACCTCTGCACTCTTATTACTTACACTTCTAGATATAAAACCTAATACTCTGTTTGCCTTATTTCGTACATTAACGCACTGTTTTCTTCCAATATTAAGTACGCTGCACTTGCTGGTGTTGAATTTCCTTTGCCATTTTTCTGACCACTCCTGCAGTATATACGTATAAATCCTCCTGTAGTGCATTTGCATTCTGCGCTGAATTAATTTGCCGCCCTATTTTGGTGTCATCCGCAAACTTACTTATGTCACTGCTGATCGTTTATGTAGATTATGAACAAGAGTGGGCCTAGTACTGACCCCTGGGGAACCCCACTAGTTACACAGCCCCACTCAGATTTAACACCATCTACGCTGACCCTCTGCGTTCTATCGGTGAGCCATGATTTTATCCAAATTAAAACTTCCCTCTCGATACCATGAGCCTTAACTTTTCTCAGAAGCCTCTCATGCGGTACTCTCTCAAACGCTTTGCTAAAGTCTAAGTAAATAACATCGTAATTTTCGTCATTATCTACTACCTCGAAGACTTTCCTAAAAAACCTCAGCAGATTAGCTTAGCTTAGCTTAGCTTACCTTACCTTACCTTACCTTAGCTTAGGCTAGGTAAAATTAGGCTAATAAAAAAAGTGGAGGCTCATGGCATTAAAGGTGAAATTATAAAATGGATTAGGGCGTGGTTACAGGACAGAAAACAGCAACATAAGTAAATTTGCTGATGACACTAAAATAGGGCGTGTAATTAAATCTGACGAGAACTCCGCAAAACTAGAGGAAGATCTAAACCAATTTTTCGAATGGTCTGAAAAATGGCAGATAAAATTCAATGTGGAAAAATGTAAAGTAGTTAGTCTTGGAGATGTAAACAGGGAAACCAGATACCAGATGAACAACGATGTTATTGAGAAATCCGACTGCGAGAGAGATTTAGGAGGTTAGGTTAGGTTACGTTAGGTTGGATTTGGTTTGGCTTGGTTGGGTTAGGTTAGTGTAAGTTAGATTAGATTAGGTTATTATAAGTTAGGTAAGGTCAGGTTAGGTCATTTTAAATTAGGTTAGGTCAGGATAGGTCAGGTGTAGGTCAGGTCAGGTAAAAACTGTGGACAATTAACTTTGAAGGCCAATTTGACCTCTGACCTTTGTACATAATGTTGGCGGTTATGTCGGGGCGGTCGACATGATATACTTAGGCGATGTGTAGGTGGCGGGAGGAGGAGGAGGTAGACAGGGAGGACAAGAGAGAGGAGGAGGTGGCGGGAGGAGGAGGTAGACAGGGAGGACAAGAGAGAGGAGGAGGTAGACAGGGAGGACAAGAGAGAGGAGGAGGTAGACAGGGAGGAGGAGGTAGACAGGGAGGACAAGAGAGAGGATTAGGTGGAGGAGGAGGAGGAGGACAAAGACGAGAACATAAACAGGGAGGAAGAGTGCGAGGAGGAGGAGATAGACATGGAGGGAGAGGAGACAGAGGAGGAGGAAGAAGAGGGAAGGAATAGAGGAAGAAGAGGAGTTGAAAGAAGAGTAGATAAATAGAAGGTAACAAAGAAAAAGAGGAAAACAAGAGAGAGAGATAGAGAAAAAAGAGAGAGAGAGAGAGAGAGAGAGAGAGAATTTATGGATAATGGTCAAACTTCAGTATTTTTGTTTATATTGATTATGCATTATGTGTCATAGTTATTATCCCATTATTTATTCCTTAATTATTCCCGTGATTGCTATTCCCTATATTTCATCCCATTAACTCTCTCTCTCTCTCTCTCTCTCTCTCTCTCTCTCTCTCTCTCTCTCTTTCTCTTTATCTATATCTCTTCTCTCTCGTTTTTCTCCTTTCTCTCTCCCTCTCCCTTCCTCTCTCCCTCTCCCTTCCCCTCTCCTTCATCACATTTCTCTCCTGTCCCCTACATGTTAAGTCCCCTTAATCTTCTCATGTTCCTTCTCTCTTTTTTTGTATCGTCGTCCGGTTAATTTCCCCTTTTCATTTACATATCTTCTTCTTCTTCTTCATCTTTTCTTTTCTTTTCTTCTTTCTTTTCTTTTCTCTTGGTTATTATTCTTTATTTGTTCTTATTCCTCTCTTTATTTCACTCTCTTTATTTGTTGTTATTGATATTTTTCCTATTTTATTGTCTTATGATTTTTTACTTCACACACACACACACACACACACACACACACACACACACACACACACACACACACACACAGGCTGTCACTCCGGTCACTGATTTTATTATACAAGATAAATCAGTTCCATTAACTCTTTACAGTTGCCGCTACAATATATATTTTTTTAACCTGACCGCCGGAACAAAGTGCTGATGGCTAATAGTAACTGGCAACCTAATTGTTTCCCCCCAATTGCCTATTAGTTACCTGTTACACCTACCACCATATGACCTTTATGTGACCTTCCCTGACCTCTTTGTAACCTCTCTTACCTGTCTATGTGACCTACCTGACCTCTCTGTGACTTCCTTGATCTCTGTGTAATCTTTATGACCTCCCTGACCTCAATGTGAACTCTCATGATTTTTATGTGATCGTTATGTGACCTCCCTGATCTCTGTGTAACCTCACTTACCTCTGTTACCTTCCTGACCTCTAGGTGACCTACCTGACCTCTCTGTAACATCCGTGACCTCTATGTGAATTCCCTGCCCTCTGTGTGACCTCCCTGACATGCGTACCTCTGATCTCTGTGTGACCCTGACATATGTGTCTCTGACCTCTGTGTGACCTTGACATATGTGTCTCTGCCCTCTGTGTGACCTTGACATATGTGTCTCTGACCTCTGTGTGACCTTGACCTCTGTGACCTCCCAGACCTCTATGTAACCTCCCTAATGTCTATGACCTCCCTAGCCTCTTTGACCTCCCTAACTTCTGTGACCTCTATGTGACCTCTTTAACCTCTTCATGACCTCCCTAACCTCTGTGACCTTCTTGACCATTGTGACCTTTCTGACCTCTGTGACCTCCCTGACCTCTATGTGACCTCTCTGACCACTATGTAACCTTGACCTCTATGTGACCTTGACCTATATGTGACCTCCCTACCCTCTTTAGGGTCTTGACCTCTATGTGACCTTGACCTCTTTGTGACTTCCTTGACCCTTATGTGACCTCCTTGACCTTGGAGGATAGCTAATGTGAAACCGATTTTCAAGAAGGGAGACAGATCACTATCCTCTAACTACCGTCCAATCAATTTAACAGCAATTGTAGGCAAATTACTGGAAGCAATAATTTCAAACTCTATTCGAAATCACCTGGAGAAGCACAAGTTGATCAATGATTCCCAACATGGCTTCACAAGTGGGCGTCCATGTTTAACTAATCTATTACCATTCTTTTCAACTGTTTTTGAATCAGTGGATGACTATAGTAAAGCCTTCGACAGAGTCTTCAACGAAAGACTAATATGTAATGTGGAGGCTCATGGCATTGGAGGAGATATTCTAAAATGGATTAGGGCGTGGTTACAGGACAGGAAACAGTGGGTGAGCATTAATGGCATTAAATCCGAATGGAGCGACGTTACTAGTGGAGTTCCCCAAGGCTCAGTACTTGGACCATTATTATTTATTATATACACAAACGACATAGATATCAGCGTAGACAGCAACATAAGTAAATTTGCTGATGACACTAAAATAGGGCGTGTAATTAAATCTAATGAGGACAAATTTAGGAGTGATGATAAGTAGGAATCTTAAACAAGACAACAGTGTGTATTTGCTCGAAACAGGGCTAGCAAAGAACGAGAGTTCATACAAAGGAGTGTTAGTTACAAGACTAGCGAGGTCATCCTAAAACTATATCTTACGCTTGTGAGACCTCACTTGGATTTCGCGGATCAATTCTGGTCACCGTACTGCTGAGTGGATATCTAATCACTAGAAAGTATTCAGAAGAGGATGACAAGAATAATCACGGGAATTGGAAACCTTGAGTACAGAGACAGGTTAAAGCATCTTAATTTGCACTTCCTCGAGAGACGTAGAGTGAGAGGCGATATGATAGAGGTGTATAAATGGAAGTCAGGGCTGAACAAAGGGGACAGTACAAAGGTACTCAAACTATCCAACCAGGAGCGAACTCGTAACAATGGTTTTAAATTAGACAAATTTAGGTTTTGGCGCGAAATAGGTAAACACTGGTTTGGAAATAGAGTAGTGGATGAGTGGAACAAGTTACCAAACATCATCATAAACTCGAACACGCTGGATAGCTTCAAACATAGGTTGGATGGATATATGAGCGATAGGGGATGGTTGTAAACGGGACTGTCCAGTATGAGCCAATAGACCCGCTGCAGTTTCCTCCATTCTTACGTTTTTATGTGACCTTGACCTCTATGTGATCTCTCTAGTACCAGGAGTCACACCTTAAGGGGACAGTGTAGATAATGTTGTAGTTTATGTAGTGTAGTTGGTAACGCTGCGGATGTAGTATTGTAGTAGCAAGACTATGAGGCAACAGTCACTGAGTGTTGCATAGATCTGAGGCTCAACTAACTCAACACAGCCAGGGTAGCTACTTATGTATTAGGATATTTAATTTTAAGGTAATAAAATGGTGGCGAAGGTGTGGCTATTGGGGGAGGCTGGAGGCCACGTAAAGAAAAAATAGTCGCTGTCGTTGCTGTTGCTCTTCTGGTTGTAGTAGTAGTAGTATTTGTTGTTGTTGTAGTTCAGCAACAACCAGAGACAACGTTAAAATACAACACAACACAACACAACACAACTCAGTCAACTCGTGTTTGTTTAGACCTGAAAATTACTAGTTTCCGCCACCCTTTTCTCACCTGCCCGGGATGTAGACAATTTTGTGGGCTGTAAAAAATGTAAAAAATATGTAGACTGGAATTGACACTTTACTTAATTACGTAATGACTACAAACTATATATTGCTACATAAAAATAATATTTTGGATAATTTACTAATATGATTTTGGACTCAAAGTAGTGAGATTTTTTGTTGTTGTTTGTTATTGAAGGCTTTGTTATATAACTCTGTGTAACTATTTTTTGTAGATTTCAACTCCTTCAAAATATCTATTTCATTAAAACGTATCAAAATTGGTTAGATTAGGTTATGCTTGGTTAGGTTAGGTTAGGTTCAGTCTGGTTACCTCTTGACCTGTAATAGTGTATTTTGAATTCTGTTTTTAAAATGTGTCAAATATGTCAGACTGTTTTGTTTTGAGATAGAAGACCGAAAGATAAAGCGAGAAATTAAGAAAGGAAAAAAAAGGGAATCAGAGAGAGAAAAACAGAAAAGAAAGATCAGTGAGATAAAAGAAAGACAAATTAAGATAAAAAGAAAAAGAGAAAAGCAGAGAGTTAAAACAGAGAGAGAGACACACATAAAATATCCTCACCACAGTATTTCAGGGTGCCAGTGGTAATTCTGAAGGAACGTTTTGGTACTTAGGAAAATAAATATATTTTTCTTAGCTGTGGAGGACCCAGGTAGGAGCGTGAACGAGACCCACTTGTCGTTGGACGAGCCACCACACAACCCAACACCTCACTCCTTAACGAGCTCTTGTACGTGTCTGGCAGTTCTGAAGCCTCGACCACTGATTCACCCTTGACTGCCTCGTCTCCTCCTCCTCTCTCTCTCTCTCTCTCTCTCTCTCTCTCTCTCTCTCTCTCTCTCTCTCTCTCTCTCTCTCTCTCTCTCTCTCTCATTTTCTATTTGGGGATGTTCTAAAGTATTGGTCCATAGTCAGTATAGTTAAGGTAATACTGAGTCGGATTTCGGGCTTTGATTCGTTGATTCGTTGATTTGTTTTTGTAGGCTTTGATTCGAGTCTATTTATTGGTTTGTGGTTTGGGTTCGTTATTTCATTGATTCGGTTAGTGTCTCGTAAGTATGTCTCCATTGTTACTCGCTATTTTTTTCGATTCATTGGTTCATTAAGTTACCTTGATACTCAGTGTTCAGTGTTTCGAATATTTGGTTCATTGATTTTTTAATTCGAACCTTGTAGTCACTCACTGTCTTATTGATTAGAGTTTCGAATCACTGGTTCATTGGTTCAAATTCAGCCTAAGTTTATCAATGTGTTTGGAATCATTGGTTCATACTCAGTCTCAGATAATACCGACATTTGATTTTATTTGATCTTTTTGGCTGAATATGAAATAAATAAACACGTCTGGTAATATAATAGAGAAAGACAGAGAAATGGAAAGAAAGATATAGAGGGGATTAAGTAAAGGAGGGAAGAGGTAATGAAAGAGAGTGAGAGAGAGTGAGAGAGAGAGGGCGACTGAGAAGATGAACTAAAGAAAGACATTTATTATTAATTATTGTTATTATTGTTATTGTTATTATTATTATTATTATTATTATTATTTATTTGTTTGTTGTTGTTGTTGTTATCATTGTCATTGTTTTTATTATTATTATTATTATTATTATTATTATTATTACAACAATACCAAAAACACTTTCCCTATTACGACAACAAAACAAAGACAATATTATAAAGAAAAACAAAGAAAACGAAATATGATATTTCCTCGTTTCTCATTTCCACCACAAAAGCAAGAAAAAGAAAGTGAGAAAATAGCAAAAGAGAGAAAATGACTTAGTGGCTCCTGGAATGACTCGAGTGTAACAGAAAACGGGAGTGTGTCTGTTTGGTGGGGGGGGGGTACTAGTGATTCGTGGAGTCTAGATAATGTTCACCTTAGAAATTCAACACACACACACACACACTCTCACACTCACACACACACTCACACACACACACACACACACACATCAAATTACCAAAAAATAGTAATGATTTATAGTTCCCCCAGGATCAAATACTTTACTTGTCCTTCGTTTTCTAATTAAAAAAATAATACCAGGGGCGACTAAAATAAATCTTTCATTTAATTTTGAGAATATCGGTAAAGTGTAATTTTGTGTTCCGACTTATTACGCTTTATTTATTGGTGGGTTTTTGTAGTATATGATGTAGTGTGAATGACAAGAAGAATAAGAAGTTAAGGAAGGATAAATAAATAAGAAAATAATGAAAATACCGAAGGAAAAAGACGAAGATAGCTGCCGTACCATCGACCTCTGCACAACACACGTCATCCATATTAGATTATATTGATCTTTTCTTTTACATGCGTCGACGGCAGAGTGCAGGTCAGCGGGCCCCAGTCAAAGTGAGCTCCAGTTCTAATGGGCCCCTGTCTAATGGGCCCCAGTCAAAGTGAGCCCCAGTTTTAATGGGCCCCTGTCAAAGTGAGCTCCAGTTCTAATGGGCCCCTGTCTAATGGGCCCCAGTCAAAATGAGCTCCAGTCCTAATGGGCCCCTATCTAATGGGCCCCAGTCAAATGAGCTCCAGTCCTAAGGGCCCAGGTAAATGAGCTCCAGTCCTAATGGGCCCAGGTCAATGAGCTCCAGTCCTAATGGGCCTAGTCAAAGTGAGCTCCAGTCCTAATGGGCCCCAGTCAAAATGAACTCAGTCCTAGTGGGCCCCAGTCTAATGGGCCCCAGTCAAAATAGGCCCCAGTCCTAATGGGCCCCAGTCAAAGTGAGCTCCAGTCCTAGTGGGCCCCAGTCTAATGGGCCCCAGTCAAAGTGAGCTCCAGTCTAATGAGCCCCAGTCTAATGGGCCCCAGTCCAAATGAGCTCCAGTCCTAATGGGTTCCATGTCTGACAAGTCCTATTTCAATTAGGCTAGTCCTTATCAGTCCTTGTCTAAAGTACCCAGGACTGAGGCTTAACAGACTGTGGCTTAACAGGACTGTGGCTTAACAGGACTGTGGCTTAACAGAACTGTGGCTGCAGGACTGTGACTTAATAGGACTGTGGCTTAACAGGACTGTGGCTTAACAGGACTGTGACTTAATAGGAATGGCCTAACAGGACTGTGGCTTAACAGGACTGTGACTTAACAGGACTGTGGCTTAATAGGACTGTGGCTTAATAGGACTGAGGCTTAACAGGACTGTGGCTTAACAGGACTGTGACTTAATAGGACTGTGGCTAACAGGACTGAGGCTTAACAGGACTGTGACTTAATGGGACTGTGGCTTAACAGGACTGTGGCTTAACAGGACTGTGGCCCAACAGGACTGTGCGACTGTGGCTAACAGGACTGAGACTGTGGCTAAAGGACGTGGCTTAACAGGACTGTGGCACAGGACTGTGGCTTAATAGGACTGTGGCTTAACAGGACTGTGGCTTAACTAGGACTGTGGCTTAACAGGACTGTGGCTTAACAGAACTGTGGCTTACAGGACTGGGCTTAATAGGACTGTGGCTTAATAGGACTGTGGCTTAACAGGACTGTGGCTTAACAGGACTGTGGCTAATAGGACTGTGGCTTAACAGGACTGTGGCTTAACTGGGACTGTGTGGCTTAACAGGACTGTGGCCTGACAGGACTGTGGCTTAATAGGACTGTGGCTTAACAGGACTGTGGCAACAGGACTGTGGCAACCAGGACTGTGGCTTAACGGGACTGTGGCTTAACAGAACTGTGGCTTAACAGGACTGTGGCTTAACAGGACTGTGGCTTAACAGGACTGTGGCTTAACAGGACTGTGGCTTAACAGGACTGTGGCTTAACAGAACTGTGGCTTAACAGGGCTGTGGCTTAACAGGACTGTGGCTTAACAGGACTGTGGCTTAACAGGACTGTGGCTTAACGGGACTGTGGCTTAACAGGACTGTGGCTTAATAGGACTGAGGCTTAAGGACTGTGGCTTAACAGGACTGTGGCAATAGGACTGTGGCTTCAGGACTGAGGCTTAACAAGGACTGGCAACAGGACTGTGGCTAGGACTGTGGCTTAACAGGACTGAGGCTTAACAGGACTGTGGCTTAACAGGACGAGGCAGGACTGTGGCTTAACAGGACTGTGGCTTAACAGGACTGTGGCTTAATAGGACTGTGGCTTAATAGGACTGTGGCTTAACAGGACTGAGGCTTAGCAGGACTGTGGCAACAGGACTGAGGCAGGACTGAGGCTTAACAGGACTGTGGCTTAACAGGACTGTGGCTTAACAGGACTGTGGCTTAACAGGACTGAGGCTCAGGACTGTGGCTTAACAGGACTGAGGCTTAACAGGACTGTGGCTTAATAGGACTGTGGCTTAACAGGACTGTGGCTTAATAGGACTGAGGCTTAAAAGGACTGTGGCTTAACAGGACTGTGGCTTATAGGACTGTGGCCTTAGGACTGAGGCTTGCTGGGACTGGCTTAATAGGACTGTGGCTTAACAGGACTGTGGCTACAGGACTGAGGCTAACAGGACTGTGGCTAACAGGACTGTGGCTTGACAGGACTGTGGCAATAGGACTGTGGCTAACAGGGCTGTGGCTTAACAGGACTGTGGCTAATAGGACTGAGGCCTAACAGGACTGTGGCAATAGGACTGTGGCTTAGGAGCTTAATAGGACTCCAGCTGAACAGGACTGAGGCCAATGAACTGTGGCTAACAGGACTGTATTAACAGGACTGTGGCTTAGCAGGACTGTGGCTTAACAGGACTGGAGGCTTAACAGGACTGTGGCTTAACAGGACTGTGGGCTTAACAGGACTGTGGCTTAACAGGGACTGTGGCTTAACAGGACTGTGGCTTAATAGACTGTGGCTTAACAGGACTGGAGGCTTAACAGGACCGTGGCTTAACAGGACTGTGGCTTGACAGGACTGTGGCTTACAGGACTGTGGCTTAACAGGACCAGGCTTAGTCAAGGGACTGGAGGCTTAACAGGACTGTGGCTTAACAGGATTGTGGCTTTGACAGACCGTGGTCAGCCAGGACTGTGGCTTAATAGGACTGGAGGCTCAACAGACCTGAGGCCAACAGGACCGAGGCCTAACAGGACTGGAGGCTTAACAGGACTGAGGCTTAACAGACTGGAGGCTTAACAGACTGTGGCTTAACAGGACTGTGGGCTTAATAGGACCGGCTTAACAGGACTGTGGCTTAAATAGGACTGTGGCTGACAGGACTGTGGCTTAATAGACTGTGGCTTAATAGGACTGTGGCTTAACAGGGCTGTGGCTTAATAGGACTGTGGCTTAACAGGACTGTGGCTTAATAGGACTGAGGCTTAACAGGACTGAGGCTTAACAGGACTGTGGCTTAACAGGACTGTGGCTTAACAGGACTGAGAAATAACAGAACTGAAGCCTAAAGGGACTAGGCTTATAGAACTACTGTAGGTCCTTATAGCTTGATAAAACTGGGCCTCTGATAAGACGTGTGCCTAATAGAACTGGGACTATTATGTATAGGGCCCCTTATAATTGGTACCTAAGAGCAATAGGGCCCCTCAGAGCTAAGGTTGAATAGAAATGGGCCCCCTTAAAACAAGGGCTTAATAGAAATGTAGCTCCTTAAAACTGGGGCCCATTAAACCACCAGGGCCTCGTCAGGACCCCCAAACAGCATATCCACGCCTCAAAACTCTGCGAGATATTAACTCGGTTTTTGCCTCATAAGCGGATGAACTAAGTATATTTACCTGGTAGTTCATTAATGTGGTCTCTCTCTCTCTCTCTCTCTCTCTCTCTCTCTCTCTCTCTCTCTCTCTCTCATATAACATGTTTATTGAGATAGGTGCAGTATCAGGTCTTCAGAGAGAGAGAGAGAGAGAGAGAGAGAGAGGACCATCACACGACCACGCGACAACCCCCTCACTGTAAGGCTTGTACACTGTAGATTAGATTACATATTAATTAATAGTAGATGGTAGTTAATGTGTGTGATGAGTTGGTTGGTTATAATGACAACTCACAACAACAGCAACAATAATCATAATATGAATCACATCTACAACAATAACAACCTTTATAATAATCACAACAGCAGTCATAATAAGAATCACAACACTACTACTACTTTGCTGTCACTCGGAATCTAGTATGACGATCATCCAGCTGTGATACAATGATATAAGTTATTAAGGCTGTGACCTAGGTTGGTGAGTTCTGAGGTGACTAGAAGCCGATACGGGACCGGCAGATTCGTTCCCAGATGTTTACATGTTGGGGGCTACATCTAGTGCGGGAGGGCGGCGGCAGCTTCTTCCGGCGTTGGCACTTGTCTGCCTCGGTTTGCAGTCGGGCTAACTCGAAAGTAGTGACACCTCCTCGTGTGGTGCTCCTCCAAGCGTTACGGTGTGGAGTAATCGTCTGGGGTCGATTTGGCACTTTCAGGTTTGTCTTAAGACTATCCTTATACTTTTCAGTTACCCACCAGCGTTACGTTTACTATTCGTTAGGTGACTGTACAGTAGCTGCTTTGGCAGTCTACTGTCGTCCATGCGGCTAACATGACCAGTCCAATGTAGTTGTTCATGGATAATGGTAGCCTCGATACTCCTACAGTTGGTGTCAGCGAGAATAATGGCATTTCTTCTCTTGCCTTCCAGCGAACTCGAAGGATGGAACGTAGACTACATTGGTGAAAGTTTTCAAGTGCCTCGAGGTGCCTCTGACGAGTCGATGATCTTTGTCACAGTGGTCTGAGCCACGCATGGCTCAGTGATGAGGACATCTCGGTGATCTCTTTCTCTGATAATGATGTAGTCAATGAGATGCCAGTTTTTGGATCTTGGGCGTTGCCACTAAACCCTTGAACTTGTCGGCCTGCCTAAACAAGGTATTGGTGATAGTGAGGTTGTGTGTAGCACACTTGGTGAGGAGGAGTAGGCCGTTAGGATTACACTTGCCTAGTCCATTTCTCCCTATGATTCCCTGCCAAATGTCAGCATCTCTGCCAACTCTGGCACTGAAGTCACCAAGGAGCACATCCTTATCTTCTCTGGGGATAGAGGTTAGCACTCTGTCAAGGTCGGCATGAAAGGCCTCCTTGATGTCTTCCTCTTTATCCAGTGTTGGGGCGTATGCATTGATGAAAAAAGGCCTGACGTGAGTGATTCAGTGGCGGGTTCTCTCCGCAGCAGATTTACCTTTGCAGATGAAGGTATAGCCAGACCCCCGTTCTGTAAGTCGACCCTCGTCTGGGAGCCGGTACTCACCAATGGCTGCTATGTCGATGTTATATCTAACCAGCTGTTTTGCCACAAGGGCAGTTCTTCTTTCAGGACGCTCATTTGTGCCAGTATCCAGAAGGATCCTGACATTCCCTGCAGAGACCATAAGAGGTTGTATAGTTTTTTTTTTTTTTATTTAAATATGATTGTTGTTTCGACCGCATAAGAATGACCTTACTGGCTGCGGTTTCCCAATGAGGTTGGTTCTTTGGGAGGCTATGTTTAGGGCACTTTTCTCGCCCTCTCTGCATGTGGGGTGAGCAGAGTGGGTCCTCGGGAGGGCTGCTCAATCGCACAGACAGGACCGGATTACTGCTGCCCAGCCCAGTGCATAAACGACCATCTTATCTGTGCCGCCCAGGTGCAGAGCTGTGACTAGAGACCCCCGACAGTCATCTCTGCCTGTCCCCGTCGTCACTCGTCTGTCGCCATCGACATCACCTTGTGCACACACACACACACACACACACACACACACACACACACACACACACACACACACACACACACACACACTTCATCCTTGACCACCGAAGGGTCAAGACGTAACTGGCGCTGCTCTGGCAGCAGCCACGTCAACTGTTATGTTGGCCCATACCAACTCCCTCCCTCCCTCCCTCCCTGAACCCTCCTCCCCACCGGAATATCAACAAGTTCTCGCCAGAAGTTACTATTTCAATTAGGAAAGGAATGGAACCAGTGTTGAATAGTGGTGAACGGTGGTGAACAGTCCTTAAGTCAGTGAAAAACAACTCGACAGTAACAGCTGAGTCTTACCCAAGCTAACCTTCACACAGTGAGGTCCCAGGTACCCAGTGATAACTGCCCCTGAGACTCAACAACACCAGCTATGTGTTAATCCGTCCACGACAGGGAGGCCTGGGACTACACCAGTGAGGTCATGTGACACCAGACCACGTGGTGTCCCCATGATGCTACGACACCACGTAGTGAATGAGTTGCTATAGCATCATGTGAGGTTCCTCATAACACCATCTGTGAGGGAATTACTATATCATCAGGCCCCTCATAACACCATCTGTGAGGGAACTACTACACCACGTGATGCCCTTCATAACACCCTCTGTGAGGGAGTTACTACACTACATGTCTGCTGTTCAATACCTCAGCTCACATGATCAACGTGACCTCCACTGTAAACATTAATATGAATGTTCACTGTATGTTCCTTTACCTTTCTCTAATGAAGGCTTTTGTTAAACCACCAATGTCAATGTATGTAATAAGTCATTTATGTCCAATGTTTATTTTCAGCCTTCGGGCTGCAGAACTTTCTCAATAAACCGTTAATTATTATTATTATTATTATTATTATTATTATTATTATTATTATTATTATTACTATTATTATTATTATTATTATTATTATTATTATTATTATTATTATTATTATTATTATTATTATTATTATTACACACACACAAGACTCACATGTACGACAACAACAACAAATGTAACAATCACAACAACAGCCTTAATAACAAACACAACCATCATAATAACAACCAAAACAACAACAAAAACAATAACAATCTAATGAAACAGACAGACGGTTTGACAGACCTGCAGACACAGCTCAACAAAACAATATGGAATATTTTTATGGAGTGGGTGGGTGAAGCCTCTTCGTCACAACAACAACACAAAGATCCGGGTGCCACAGGGCAACTGGAAATTAAAACGCTGGAAAAAATTTATCTCTCTCTCTCTCTCTCTCTCTCTCTCAATCTATTTACATATCTTTCTCAATCTTTGACCTTTCTGTCAAAACCACTTTCTTCTCCATCTCACCCTACCTCCTGACGCCATTCTGAGGTAGGTGGGAGGGGGGGGCTACCTACCACACACATAACATTAACCAAACATAATAGTTTTTTTTTGTAGAGAAATAGAGGGTGAAAGAAGACTCGAGGTGGGGGAAGGAAGTTATAGTTCGGAAATTGAAGAAATTTAGGAGAAGGCAGGCTGACCGCCTTGCTAAGCTAATGGTGTGTTAGGGTTGTGTCATGGGTTAGTTATTGTCTGTCGGTACAGGCACTAGACATCCTACCCTGTCCCATATATGGGTGTTTTAAGGGCCTTATTTCATATTCCGCCGACCCTACTGGCGGATGCTGGTCTAGGGAGGTTGTCTATTGCCTGGTCGTATAGATCGGGGATGGTAATGGACCGTTTGAGATTTGGTAACTTTTTGGGAACCATGTATGGTTGTTATCGTTATCTGGTGGGAGTCTTTGAAGGAGTTCTTGCTCTGATCGTTCTATCTTTTGCCAGATTCTGCTGGCCAGGGTGTGCAGCTGCTGGTTGATGGGTTTCATTCTCAGGTCTCTATGTATCTCGGCTGTGGTTTTGGTGAAGGGGTATCTTTCACCTGTGACGAGTCTCAGGGCTTCATTTTGGACCACCTGTAATTTTAATATTTGTGTGGTGCTCATAGTATGAAGAGGTACTGCTGGGTAAGTTAATATCGGTATGATAAATGATGTAACTAGGCGGAGTTTTATTTTCTCAGGAAGCGCTTTAAAGGGGTATAGTTTTCTCAGCTCTCTTCTTGCCTTTACCTTCCTGGTGTGGACATGATGGGAGTAATCTGTCGTGGATATATGCAGGCCCTAGGAGGGTGCCTCTGCTATTGTAGGTCTTGTGGGGGGCGGGGGAGTGGGGTGGGGGGTGTTGTGTCTCCCCGCCGGTGAATGTGACTGAGAGATAAAGGGGAGAAGGGGAAGGGAGGGAGGGGAGGGAGGTATAGGGAGTGAAAGAGCAGGAGAAGGGAAGGCGGGCTGTCTGATCTCTATCGCTGGTGTGTGTGTGTGTGTGTGTGTGTGTGTGTGTGTGTGTGTGTGTGTGTGTGTGTGATAAAGAGAGAGACCCAAGAAGGGAGAGAGTCGGAGAAGGAGGAAAGGAGAATAGGCAAAGGAGCATATGAAGGAAAGGAGGCAAGCAGAAGAAAAAGAGAGAAGGAATGAATTTGAATGTTTAGAAATAATTAAAAGAAATAGAAAGAGGTACAGATAAGATGCACGAAAGAAAAAAAATGAAAGAAAGAACGATAAAGAGAATAATAGAGGCAAATAAATAAAAACACACACAAAGAAGAAGGCAAGACAAAGAATAAAACAAAACACGAAGAAAACGAGAGAACAATAGAGAACGAAAAAAAACGCAGGAAATGACAAAAGACGCGCACAAGAGAGAGAGAGAGAGAGAGAGAGAGAGAGAGAGAGAGAGAGAGAGAGAGAGAGAGAGTCATTCACCATTTTTAGCACCCCAATATCAGCTCTTCATCACTCCAGTAGCCGAACGACCTCATCATCGCCATCTCCCTCGTTATCATCATAAGTTAGATCATCTTCCATTTATCAACGTTCATTTTTATTTTCTTCGCATATTCTCTCTTTTATTTCCAGTCTTCTGATTTTTCAATTACGTGTCAATTTCCAGAGACAAATTACCTGTCTGGAAGAGTCGATGGAGAACAGGTGTGTGTGTGTGTGTGTGTGTGTGTGTGTAGATAAGATTTCTCTCTCTCTCTGTATCGTAAAAAGAACAATCACAAACAATAATAAAACAAATACAGCAAAAGTCCCAACAACAAAAAAACCGTATGATCATCAATAACAATAACAACAACAATAACAACAACAACAACAACTACAACAACAACAACTACAACAACTACAACAACCACAACAACAACAACAACCGTGTCATGCTCTTGCCTCATCGACCAGAAAATATAAAAAATATTGAAAATGAACAAATGTGAGAGGAAGATTTGTCCTTCCTGAAAACATCATGAACCTCAGTGTACCGCGACAACAACAACAACAACAACAACAACAATAACAACACTAAAAACTATGACAACAACAATAACAGTAACAGCCGCAACAATAACAATAACAGCAGCAACAACAACAATAACAGCAGCAACAACAGTAACGACAACAATAACAACACTAAAATCTTTGACAACAGCTATAGTTATAGATCGTATTAGGACTAAGAGAGGGATCCCTATCATATGTGGTGTCCTGCCTAGAAGGAGAGTTGGCAGTGAATGGTTGTCAAGGGCAGTTGGTGTCAACGACCGTCTTGACAGATATTGCAAGTCAATATCAGTCCCATTCATTGACAACTGGGACAACTTCTACGGCAGAAGGGACCTTTATGCTTGGGGTGCACCTGTCTAGGGATGGGGTGCACCTGTCTCGGGATGGGGTGGCAACCCTGGCTGGGTCTCTAGAGGGGGCAGTTCAAAAGATATCGAAGTCTTTAAACTGCTAGGGGAACATATGGGCACAGGGGTGGAGGAGACTGCAGTGGGAGCGGGTAAACAAAGTGAAAGATTACAGGGAAATAGTGTTAGGAATGATGACAAAACTAAATTAGACAGGGAGTTAAGACCTAAACGCGGTAAAGGGAGGACTCAGAACACGACTAACTTAAATGTCTACTACGCGAACAGTAGAAGTATGAGAAACAAAATGGATGATATTAGGGCCTTGGTATGTACCGAAAAAATCGATATAATAGCATTCACTGAAACATGGATCAACCTAGACTCACGTGAGTTACCGGTCGAATACCAAATTGCGGATTACAAATTGTTCCATACCGATAGGCAGACCAGGAAAGGAGGCGGAGTAGCAATCTATGTTAGGGATAATCTGAAGTGTGAAATAAATAAGGAAATAAAAACTGAGCGAAATACAGAAACAATTTGGATAGAATTAATCAACGGAAGGGAAAAATTAATCACAGGAGTAATATATAGACCTCCCAATCTTGATAGAGTCAATGAGCGACTTATCTGGGATGAAATGCGCAGGGCTTCCATACACAACAAAGTCTGTATAGTAGGCGATTTTAACCTTGGCCAAATAGATTGGACTGACCTTACGGGTAACTCAGTATCAGAGGATTTCCTCGAAACGATCCAGGACTGTTTCCTAAGTCAACATATAAACGAACCCACACGGGGTAATAATATACTGGACTTAGTTCTGTCGAGGTAGGGAACGAACTTGCAAACAGCGATCACAAAGAAATTAGATTCCAGTTAGATTTTCAGGTCAGACGTAAAGGGAATTCCATTAAAGTCCCAGATTTCAGAAGGGCAAACTTTGATAGTTTAAAGAGGCAGCTGAGAGAGGGGATGTCGCACTTGGGTGTGAACCTAACAGATGACACCGACCTGATAACAAGATCTGAGATTGCCGAGTTCCACGACAATTTAAATAATGAGTTACTTAATGCACAAAGGCAGTACATACCATACAAAAAACTCAGATCAGATAACAATGACCCTAAATGGATAAATAATTATTTAAAGAACATTATTGGCCAAAGGAAGGCTATAGGTAGAAGGATAAATCGTATTGGCCGGTAGGGTTAAGACCGAGATAAAAAAAGCGAAGAGAAACTATGAACTGAAGATAGCAGGGGAGGCGAAAACATGCCCCAAAGGATTCTACCAAATGTATCAAACTAAAACACGAGATAAGATTGGACCAATACGGTCAGATACCAGCGAGCTAACTGATAACGACGGAGAAATGAGCAATAATCTGAATAAATATTTTTCAACAGTTTTCACCACCGAGAATTTAAACATGATACCCGGGGCACCGACTATATACAGAGATAGTGAAGAAAATAAATTAAGCGAGATAGTAGTGACTAGTAACGATGTTAGTAAGCAAATAGACAAACTAAAGCCTAATAAGTCACCTGGTCCCGATGAGATATTTGCCAGAGTATTAAAGGAATGTAGGGAAGAGCTTAGTATGCCCTCAGCAAAGTTGTTTAACATGTCATTAAAAACAGGTGTAGTACCAGAATCCTGGAGGATAGCGAATGTAATACCGATTTTCAAGAAGTGGGATAGATCACTATCCTCTAACTACCGCCCAATCAGTCTAACATCAATAGTAGGTAAATTACTAGAATCAATCATTTCAAACTCTATTCGAAACCACCTGGAGAAGCACTGATTGATCAATGATTCCCAGCATGGCTTCACAAGCGGGCGTTCATGTCTAACTAATCTATTAACCTTCTTTTCATCAGTTTTCTAATCTGTGGACGAGGGGCACAATTATGATGTAGTATATCTCGACTTTAGCAAAGCCTTCAACAGAGTCCCCCACAAAAGACTAATGAGAAAGGTAGAAGCACATGGCATCAAAGGTAATATCCTTAAATGGATTAGGGCGTGGTTACGGGACAGGAAACAGCGAGTGAGCATAAACGGCACTAAATCCCATTGGAGCAACGTCACTAGTGGAGTTCCCCAAGGCTCAGTACTTGGACCATTATTATTTATTATATACATAAATGACATAGATATCGGCATAGACAGCAACATAAGTAAATCTGACGAGGACTCTGCAAAACTACAGGAAGATCTAAACAAATTTTTCGAATGGTCGGAAAAATGGCAGATGAAATTCAATGTGGACAAATGTAAAGTACTCAGTATAGGAGATGTAAACAGGGAAACCAGTTACCAGATGAACAACGATGCCATTGTGGAATCCGACTGCGAGAGAGATTTAGGAGTAATGATAAGTAGGAATCTTTAGCCAAGTAAACAATGTGTTTTTGCTCGTAACAAGGCTAATAAAGTACTTGGGTTCATACAAAGGAGTGTTAGTTACAAGACTAGCGAGGTCATCCTAAAACTGTATCTTGCTCTTGTGAGACCACACCTGGATTACGCAGTTCAGTTCTGGTCACAGTATTACAGAATGGATATAGAATCCTTGGAAAGAATCCAGAGGAGAATGACAAGACTAATCCCGGGCATTAGGAACCTTGAATACAGAGACAGGTTAAAGCATCTTAATTTGCACTCCCCCGAGAGACGTAGAGTGAGGGGCGACATGATAGAGGTGTATAAATGGAAGTCAGGGCTAAACAAAGTGGACATTACAAAGGTACTCAAACTATCCAACCAGGAGCGAACTCGTAACAATGGTTTTAAATTAGACAAATTTAGATTTCGGCGTGAAATAGGTAAACACTGGTTTGGAAACAGAGTAGTGGATGAATGGAACACGTTACCAAATATCATCATTAACTCGAATACGCTGGATAGCTTCAAACATAGGTTGGATGCTTATATGAGCAATAGTGGTTGGGTATAAACGGGACTGCCCAGTATGGGTCAATAGGCCCGCTGCAGTTTCCTCCATTCTTATGTTCTTATGTCACTAATCTGGGTGTGTGTGGTCAGGTGTACTGGCTGGGGTGTAGCTTCTTGGGTAACATAACGCCGTGTTAACTCAGGTACCTTGTGGCCGTGACCTCTCCTGGATCAGGTGTCACTGTAGGGTGTGTCAACCTTGTGGGTTACCCCGTGGGCATCAACTTACTATTATATGTGTTGTATTTCTCTGGGCTGTAGGCTGTGGTCTGATAAACAATCATTACACCTCCCGCCAAGACCAAAGCTTCCATACCAGAGAACTGATGACACGTATAATCAGTGCTATCATGTGCAGTATCTAATGTAGCCCCTGAGGCGATAATACCTCCTCACATTTTCCAAACAATAGCCTCTTAGATGTATGTTTTTCTACTGGCTTGGTTTGATCTGACAAAACTTACTGTAGTACGAGCAACAACACTAACAGTAACAGCAACAACAACAGTAACAACGACAACAATAACAACACTAACAACAACATCAGTAACAAGAACAACAACAACAACAACATTAACAAAAGCAACAGTAACAGCAACAAAAACAGTAACAACAACAACAACAACAACAACAACAACAACAACCACAACAATAACAGTAACAAAAACAACAACAACAACAACAATGACAGAAACAGTAACAGTAACAGCAACAACAACAACAATAACAACACTAACAACAACATCAGAAACAAGAACAACAACAACAACAACAGTAACAAAAGCAACAGTAACAACAACAACAACAACTCTGACAACAACAACAACAACAGTAACAACTATGAAAACAACAACAACAACAACAACTATGACAACAACAACAACAACAACAACAACAGAAACAAAAACAAAAGTAACTGCAAGATTACTACTACTATCACAGCAATAACAAAAACAACAGCAGCAAAACAAACACACACACACACACACTCAAACACACACACACTCACACACACACACTCAAACATCACCACAAACACCATCACAAACACACAAACACCATCACAAACACACAAACACCACCACAAACACTCACACCACACACACACAAACACCACACACACACACACACACACACACAAAACACCATCACACACAAAAAAAAATTACACACACACAAAACACCACACATACACATAAAATAATCACAAACACACAAACACCACCACAAACACACAAACATCACCACAGTCACAGAAAGCAAACTTGTATTATAATCAAAACACAATATCTGGGCTTCAAACACCGAGTCAAAAGTAACTTGTGGAGTTACACTTAAAAAAACAGATCCTTATGTAAATCTCTAAATGGTGTTGTCGTTCGTGGTGGCTCTATAAATCTCTAAAAGGTGTTGTCGTTCGTGGTGGCTCTATAAATCTCTAAATGGTGTTGTCGTTCGTGGTGCTCTATAATCTCTAAATGATGTTGTCATAAATCTCTATGAATCTCTAAAATGATGTTGTCGTTCGTGGTGGCTCTATAAATCTCTCAAAAGGTGTTGTCGTTCGTGGTGGCTCTATGAATCTCTAAATGGTGTTGTCGTTCGTAGGCTCTATGAACTTCAAAAGGTGTTGTCGTTCGTGAGGCTCTATAAATCTGAAAGGTGTTGTCGTTCGTGGTGGCTCTATGAATCTCTAAAAGGTGTTGTCGTTCGTGGTGCTCCATAAATCCTAAAGGTGTTGTGTCGTTCGTGGTGGCTCTATGAATCTCTAAAAGGTGTTGTCGTTCGTGGTGCTCTATAAATCTCTAAAGGTGTTGTCGTTCGTTCTATGAATCTCTAAAAGGTGTTGTCGTTCGTGGTGGCTCTATGAATCCTTAAAAAGGTGTTGTCGTTCGTGGTGGCTCTATGAATCTCTAAATGATGTTGTCGTTCGTGGTGGCTCTATGAATCTCTGAAAGGTGTTGTCGTTCGTGGTGGCTCTATAAATTTCTAAAAGGTGTTGTCGTTCGTAGGCTCTAAATCTCTGAAAGGTGTTGTCGTTCGTGGTGGCTCTATAACTTTAAAATAGCTCTATAAATCTCTGAAAAGGTGTTGTCGTTCGTGGTGCTCTATAAATCTCTAAAAGGTGTTGTCGTTCGTGGTGGCTCTATGAATCTCTAAATGATGTTGTCGTTCGTAGGCTCAGAATCTCTGAAAGGTGTTGTCGTTCGTGGTGGCTCTATGAATCTCTAAAAGGTGGTCGTTCGTAGGCTCTATAAATCACCGGAAAAGTGTTGTCGTTCGTGAGTGGCTCTATGAATCTCTGAAAGGTGTTGTCGTTCCTGGTGGCTCTATGAATCTCTGAAAAGGTGTTGTCGTTCGTAGGCTCTATAAATCTCTAAATGATGTTGTCGTTCGTTGCTCTATAAATCTCTAAACGGTGTTCATAAATCTCTGAAAGTTGTCGTTCGTGGTGGCTCCTATAAATCTCTGAAAGGGTGTTGTCGTTCGTGGTGGCTCTATAAATCTCTAAAAGGTGTTGTCGTTCGTGGTGGCTCTATAAATCTCTAAAAGGTGTTGTCGTTCGTGGTGGCTCTATAAATCTCTAAAAGGTGTTGTCGTTCGTGGTGGCTCTATAAATCTCTAAAAGGTGTTGTCGTTCGTGGTGGCTCTGACGCACACAATCTGCAGGGCCCGTATACAAAAAACTTTTCTGCTAATGACATAATAGTTTTGTTAGCTAGCAGT
The DNA here is from genome assembly GCF_018991925.1 of Homarus americanus. Taxonomy (NCBI): domain Eukaryota; kingdom Metazoa; phylum Arthropoda; class Malacostraca; order Decapoda; family Nephropidae; genus Homarus; species Homarus americanus. Next base: position 21,532 of record NW_024721894.1, on the reverse strand, counting down.
AAAATTGTAAAGTTATACACGAAGCTTAACTAACAAACTTTTACTACACAAATAGTTGTTTGTTAAGTACCGCTAAACAACGCTAAAGATAGCAGGAGTTCATCATATAAAATGTTCTTATGGCTGAATAACCTCAGAAGAATTATGAAGATTAATTTCAATATTTACATTTATTTACATTTTGATTATTAAAAAAAATAAAAATCTAATCTATACCATTTGAAGGAGGATTTATTAACCAAGGATCGTGATCAGTGACTTTTCCTTACCGTGCTACTTGTAAATAAACCTACACACACTTATTGAGTAGCGGACAAGTTGAGCAACACGGAAATGGAAGCCTCAACCCCAGGAAAGAATAGGAAGCCCAACTGGACAGCAGACCAGACTTTATTATTAGTGGATGTCATTGAAGAGAAAAAGTTAATATTGAATAGCCGCTTGAAGGCTTTCCTCAATAATAAAGACAAAAAGTGGGCATGGCTGGAAATCACCATGAGAGTCAATGCTGCGTTGCCTGGTGTGGTGAAGTCAGTGGCAGAGAGTGAGACACGCTGGTTCTCAGTATTGTCCAAGTCAAGAAAGAAGATCTGTTGCTATAAGGAGGCAATACATACAATCAGGTGAGGTTTATTAATTTATTTTTATTGTACTTGGCCAATGGTATTTCTGTGAACCCTAATAGAGGCATTTGCGAGAGAAATGCCTCTAAGATTGTGGCAGCTTATGCCCTATTCCTCCCAGCTGTACTTTGTAGTGTTTCCCTCACTAAATCAGTCACTGCCATGATACCTGCACGTTCCAGTCGGTATCAGATGATGAATTGAGAATCACTGTATTCATTTAATATATCTCTCCTCGATAAATGAGCTGATGTTGTTGTTGGTTCGCCTCAGTATCAACTACCAGACTACTATTACGGGACTTAAGTTCTGTGTATGTACTATTAATGCTTAACAGGAAAATATCAACCGTAACAACTATTTACTAACACTTAAATGTTTATACCGGCCCTGGGTCTTTCGTTTACTTTATAAGAACGCTCCTAATTGACTCACTTAAGTTACGAATTTCTGTGTTTAAATTAGTTTCAAAGAGATTCCTGATTAAAAGTATCATTATCTTGGTTTGTGGGGTGATAATGGTGGCGTTAGTCTTACACCAACACTCGTATGTCTGCAAGAGATGTGTGAATAATGAAGAAGGTTGTTTTTATGGCCTGTTTTATCTTTCCTGTTTATTGTTCCTCTCTCTCTCTCTCTCTCTCTCTCCTTTTAAGCTCTTTTCCATCTCCTCTTCCTTTCTCTTCTTGTCGTCCTTCTCTTTCCCCTTCCCCTCCTACTCTTCCTCATCTTCCTCTTCTACTGTCCCTCATCTTCTTCCTCTTCTCCTTTTTTTCTTCTACCCCATCTCCTTCCCCTTCCTTTTCCTCTCCTTCTTACCCTTCCTCCTCACCCTTCCCACATAACCTTCAACTATTTTATCGTCTGAGTCAAATTAAGCGAGGTGAAGCGAGGGTGGCGAAGGCATTGCTGTATCTGACAATATTGGTGAGCCAGACACTCCGCTATCTGTAAATTGGTGAAGGCGGTGGGTGGTAATGGCGGAGGATGGTGGTGGGGGAGGGTGGTGATGTGATAGGTGGGTAGGTGGTGAAGGAGTAATGTAAAGGGGGGTGAGGTGGTAATGGTGGGGGAGGTGGTGGTGATAGGTGGTGGTGAAGGAGTAATGTAAGGGGTGGTGAGTGAGTGGTAATGGTGGGGAGAGTGAGTGGTGATGGTGGGTGGGTGATGGTGGTATGTGGTGAGGTGGGGTGATAGGTGGTGGTGAAGGAGTAATGTAAAGGGGGTTAGTGGTAATGGTGGGGGGAGGTGTGCGTGGTGATGGTGGGGTGATGGGTATGTGGTGGTGGTGGTAGGTGGTGGTGGAAGGAGCAATGTAAAGGGGTGGTGAGTGGTAATGGTGGGGGAGGTGGTGGTGATGGTGGGTGGTGGTGGTATGTGTATGTGGTGGTGGGTGGGGTGGTGGAAGGAGTGTGTAAGGGGTGGTGGAGGGTAATGGTGGGGGGAGGTGGTGGTGATGGTGGGTGGTGAGGTGGTGGTGATGATGGTGGTGGGTGGTGGTGGTGGGTGGTGAAGGTGAAGGAGTAATGGAAGGTGGTGGTGGTAATGGTGGGGGAGGGTGGTGGTGATGGTGGGGGTGGTATGTGGTGGTGGTGGGTGGTGGTGAAGGAGTAATGTAAAGGGGTGGTGATGTAATGGTGGGGGAGGTGGTGGTGATGGTGGTGTGGTGATGGTGGTGATGTGGTGGTGGTGGTGGTAGGTGGTGGTGAAGGAGAATGAAGGGGGGGGGTGGTGGTATGGTGGAGGGTGGGGGGATTGGTGGTGGTGGTGATGGTGGGTGGTGAGTGGTATGGTGTGGTGGTGATGGTGGTGGTGATGATGTGGGTGGTGGTAGGTGGTGGTGAGGATAATGTAAGAGAGTGTGTGGTGGGAGATGGTGGTGATGTGGGTGGTGTGTGGTATGTGGTGGTGGTGATGGGGGTGGTGGAAGGGGAGTAGGGGTGGTGAGTGGTAATGGGGGGGTGGTGGTGATGGTGGGTGGTGATGGTGGGTGGTGATGGTGGTGTGTGGTGGTGGTGATGGATGTGGTGAAGGGTAATGTAAAGGGGTGGTGAGTGGTAATGGTGGGGAGGGTGGTGATGGTGGTGTGATGGTGATATGTGTGGTGGTGATGGTGGTGGTGAAGGAGTAATGAAGGGTGGTGGTGGTAATGGTGGGGAGGGTGGTGGTGATGGTGGGTGGTGATGGTGGTATGTGGTGGTGGTGGTGGTGGTGGTGGAGGAATGGGGGTGGTGGAGGGTGTGGTGGGGAGGGTGGTGGTGATGGTGGGTGGTGATGGTGGTATGTGGTGGTGGTGATGGGTGGTGGTGGAAGGAGTAATGTAAAGGGGTGGTGAGTGGTAATGGTGGGGGGAGGGTGGTGGGTGATGGTGGGTGGTGATGGTGGTATGTGGTGATGGTGAAGGAGTAAATGTAAAGGGGTGGTGAGTGGTAATGGTGGGGGGGAGGGTGGTGGTGATGGTGGTATGTGGTGGTACAATGGAGAGAGGAAGGAGGTTCTGGTGTTGGTTATTGTGGTGGTGAATGAGAAGTTGATTGTGGTAGGTAGAAGTGGTGTTGATGGTAGTAGTTGTAGTGGGTGATGGGATGGGGGTTAGATAAATGAGATGCGTTTTAAAAAAAGAGACAGGCAGACAGACAGGGCAGACAGACAGACAGGCAGGCAGACAGACAGGCAGACAGAAAGCAGACATTCTCGACAGTAAGGATCGTGGAGGTAGTGTGAGATAAACACTAGATGGTCATCATTTAATGGTCGGTCTGCTGAGGAGAGGAGGGAGAGGGAGAGGAGAGAGGTGGGAGGTGGGAGAGGAGGGAGAGGAGGGGAGGGAGAGGGAGAGGAGGGAGGGTGGGAGGGAGGGAGAGAGGTGGGGGGAGGGAGGGAGAGGGGGTGAGGGGGAGAGGTGGGAGGGGGGGGTGGGGGAGGGTGGGAGGGGAGGGAGAGGGAGGGTGGGAGAGGTGGGAGGGAGGGAGAGAGGAGGGGGGGGGGGTGGGGAGAGGGGTGGGAGAGGAGGGGGAGGCGGGAGAGGGAGGGAGAGGTGGGAGGAAGGGAGGGGGAGAGAGAGAGGTGAGGAAGGTGAAAGAGGGGTAAGTGTATTGAATGTGTGTGGGGAGGGAGGGAGGGAGGGAGGGAGGGAGAAGGGGGGGAGGCCACTGGCTGTGTTAATTTCCATAATAAATATCTTCTTCATAAAGCATCTAATTCGCTTTAATGACATCAGGTTTTTTCTTCAGTATTAATATCTGTTAATAATTTTTTCAGTCCTCTTTCATGATATTTTCTTCTTTGGAGTTTTTTTTTATGTTTGGAGTCGTTTTTGTTTTACGTGGAGTCGCTTTTATATACCTGGAGTCGTTTATATACCTGGAAGTCTTTTTGTTTTACGTGGAGTCGCTTTTATATACCTGGAGTCGTTTTTACATACCTGGAGTCTTTTTTGTATACCTGGAGTCTTTTTTATATACCTGGAGTCTTTTTTATATACCTGGAGTCTTTTTTATATACCTGGAGTCGTTTTTATATACCTGGAGTCTTTTTTACATACCTGGAGTCTTTTTTATATACCTGGAGTCTTTTTTATATACCTGGAGTCTTTTTTATATACCTGGAGTCTTTTTTATATACCTGGAGTCGTTTTTTGTGACGCCGATTTTTACTACATTACACTATCAACAAAAAGCATCAAAAACTAAACAACAGAAAAACTACACCATTAACAACTTCGCAAGCAAAGAAACTTTACACCGTAACAACTAAACAACAAAACTTTACACCATTAAAACTAAACAACAGCTTTACACCATTAAAAACTAAACAACGAAAAACTTTACACCATTTACAACTAAACAACGAAAAACTTTACACCATTAACAATTAAACAACGAAAACTTTGCCCCTTTAACAACTAAACAACGTGTGTGTGTGTGTGTTTGTGTGTGTTCGTATGTTAATGTTCACTTATTGACAAGGTTAAGTTTGGAAATTTTTTGGGCTATAAGACATATTTAAATTAATTAGTTATAATATAGTGTAGTTCCGTGTTGACTTCCCAGATGATAAACTGTCGAGATAAATTCCCCCGTACGTGATTGGGTGAGAGACTGTCGAGATAAATTCCCCCGTACGTGATTGGGTGAGAGACTGTCGAGATAAATTCCCCCGTACGTGATTGGGTGAGAGACTGTCGAGATAAATTCCCCCGTACGTGATTGGGTGAGAGACTGTCGAGATAAATTCCCCCGTACGTAATTGGGTGAGAGATTGTCGAGATAAATTCCCCCGTACGTGATTGGGTGAGAGACCATACAACAACTGCCAATCAGACGCTCAGCAGGAGAGGTCACCATGCCACTGTACACGTCTAATGGCCAATAGTAAAGGTCACCACTACACCGAGTTGGTGATGTTAAGTTAGTTTAGGTTTGGTTAGGTTAGGTTAGGTTAGTTTAGGTTTGGTTAGGTTAGGTTAAGTTAAGTTAGGTTAGATTAAATTTGGTTGGGTTAAGTTACGGTACGTTTGCTTACATTAAGTTAGGTTAGGGTAGGTTAGGTTAGGTTTGGTTAGGTTAGGTTAGGATAGGATAGGATAGGTTAGGTTACCTCAGGTCAAAGTCAACATATGATCTTCTTACCGGCAATTAGGGGTGACCCTCTCTGACCTAATAGCTTAATGTGATGAGACTATAATATTATTCTCTCTCTCTCTCTCTCTCTCTCTCTCTCTCTCTCTCTCTCTCTCTCTCTCTCTCTCTCTCTCTCTCTCTCTCTCTCTCTCTCTCTCATCAAACACGTCTTACATTTAACCTATTACATCAACTTGTTCGAAGAGTCACCCTCTATGAGTCAACTTGTCCGGATCCATCACATCCTTGGTACAAAACTTTTTAACGAACTCGTACGAATCCTTCACGTCTTGGCTTCAACTTACCGAATAAATCCCCCTTTGGCCATCAACTGCGTAGGTGTGTGTGTGTGTGTGTGTTTGTGTGTGTGTGTGTGTGTGTGTGTTTGTGTGTTTGTTTTAGGTTTATATACATTTTTGTATGCAGAAATGTACCTGCATAAAAGAATATCTCTCTCTCTCTCTCTCTCTCTCTCTCTCTCTCTCTCTCTCTCTCTCTCTCTCTCTCTCTCTCTCTCTCTCTCTCTCACCAGGATATTTAATGGTACACACAGTATTCTTGACAGAGGTAAATAGGAAACACTAAAGAATAATTACAATAGACTCACTAAATAGAGATAATTGTCAGTAGTAACCACGCGTCGCCTCAATCATTACCAGCGATTATCTCAAGTTGTCATAATTATCAAAAGAATTATCTCACGTTTATGACATATTTCACACACACACACACACACACACACACACACACACACACACACACACACACAGGACACTTTATACCTAACACGTACACAACAAAAATTATTACATATTTGCTATATCAAAAACTGGACCAAGTTATCAACACAAGCCGGCTGGTGCTGCACTGTCACCCTGATCTATGAACTTAATCTGTAACAAGGTGATTGGCTGGAGAGTTGGTCACGGGAATGTATGTATCAAGTTTAAATACAGTGGCTCTTACATACATACATACATACATACATACATACATACATACATACATACATAAGGTCCAAGATAGCGTGGAGAACAAAAAATAATAATAAAAACTGACTAAACTTTTTCTAAAAATATCCATGAATTGTAAAATAGTCGTAAGTTTGTGATAATTGATAAAGTTTTAACACGGGGAATAAAATGATTAAGAGGTGGTGTGTATGTGTGTGTGTATTAATGGATGTGTGTGTGTGTATTAATGTTTGTGTGTGTGTGTGTGTGTGTATTAATGGATGTGTGTATGTGTATTAATGTTTGTGTGTGTATGTGTGTGTGTGTGTATTAATGGATGTGTGTGTGTGTATTAATGGATGTGTGTATGTGTATTAATGTTTGTGTGTGTGTGTATTAATGGATGTGTGTATGTGTATTAATGTTTGTGTGTGTGTGTGTACAATGGATGTGTGTATGTGTATTAATGTTTGTGTGTGTGTATGTGTGTGTGTGTGTATTAATGGATGTGTGTATGTGTATTAATGTTTGTGTGTGTGTATGTGTGTGTCTGTGTATTAATGGATGTGTGTATGTGTGTGTTTGTGTGTGTGTGTGTGTATGTGTGTGTCTGTGTATTAATGGATGTGTGTATGTGTGTGTGTTTGTGTGTATGTTATCTGTGTGTGTGGATGTGTGTGTGTGTGTGTGGTTGTGTGTGTGTGTGTGTGTGTGTATTAATGGATGTGTGTATGTGTATTAATGGTTGTGTGTGTGTGTATTAATGGATGTGTGTATGTGTATTAATGTTTGTGTGTGTGTGTGTGTGTTTGTAATAATGTAATAATAATAAACGGTTTATTAATAGAGTTGCAGCCGGTGGCTGAAAATATACAGACTTACATTTGATTTAGACATAATGATATAATATGCGTTGAATACATTTACAGGGCTGTACAGTACATAAATCAGGAGTTGTTTATTATTTTAACAATAGATGGGATGGTGCTGTTCTTATATCTATCGGTGCGGGCTCTTATGGGCTGAATTTTGTTGTAGTGGCGGACTGGGCGAGTTGGGCGGGGGACTGCCGGTGGCAGGAGGTGGCGATGAAGAGGGTGGTGCAGTAGTCTACTGCCAAACCTCTCCAGTGCTTGGTGGTGGAGGTCACTGAGGGATGGCATTTCCAGGGTGGAGAGAGCGTTGTTGTAGCCGGAGTAGTCTGCGCCGAGCATGATTCTGCAGGCCCTTTTCTGTACCTTCTGTAGTTGACGTTGTTGGGTGGAGTTGAGAGAAGACGACCAGGCTGGTGACGCATACGTTAATTTGGGGAGAATAAAGGCCTTAGCTCTGGCGTGGGTGCCCCAAGTGACCTGAGTCGTCGTAGCATGTAGAGTTGGTACGAGGCTGCCTTGATTGCGTTGTTTACATGGGCCTTCCAGTCCAGTTTGTGGTCTATGGTAACACCCATGAGTTTGGCAGACTGCACCAGCTGGAGAGGATGGGCACCCACTGTGACTGCTGGGGCTTGCACTGGAGTGGTGGCGGTATTGATGTGCATGACTACGGTTTTGGTGTGGTTGATGGTGACCTTGTTCTCCGTAGTCCATGCCTGTAGCCTGTCCAGGGTGCCTTGGAGCGATGAGTAGTCCAGTGAGGTGTTGTCCACTGTAACCCCCACAGTGCAGTCATCCACGTACTTCCACCTGTGAGGAGTGTCCGATAGAGCATCGTTGATCAGGATGAGGAAGCACAGTGGTCCCATCTTGGTCCCCTGGGGAACACCGCAGGGGAGGTGTTGGAATGTGGAGACAGAACCCTGGTACCTGACTGCCTGACGACGCTCACTCAGGAAATCAGTGAGCCATGAGACCAGGTTGGTGGGCAACCCTAGTGCAATGGCCTTGTTGATAACAGTGCAGTGATCAACAAGGTCAAAAGCCTTCCTGAAGTCAACAAGGTCAACGGCCAGTGATGTTTTACGTTTCTCCAGGTTTTTGTGCAGAAAATTCAGGAAACTAACTAAGCAGTGAGATGTGTGTGTGTGTGTGTGTAGTAATGTTTGTGGGTGTATGTAGTAATCTGTGTGTGTGTGTGTGTGTGTGTGTGTGTGTGTGTGTGTGTGTGTGTGTGTGTGTGTGTGTGTGTGTGTTTTTGTGTGTGTGTGTGTGTGTGTGTGTGTGTGTATGTCATGCTAAATTTCACACCTGACCATAAACATGCACAAGACATTCTCCCCAACACACCTGAAATTTTTGTACGTGTGAAAATTGGCTTGACACTGATATTTTAGGTCCACATACACTATAAATGCCCCTGAACACGCACACAGACACACACACACACACACACCTACACACACACACACACACACACACACACACACACACACACACACACACACTCAGGATCACGCCATCTATGAACCTAAGATACAATCACTTAACTTACGACAAGATGCACAACAGTAAAACACCACAAGTATTTAATCCTTTTACCAAATTCTAAAACTCTCTTACGATCGCGACAATTGAGGTGTATCTCACACCTATTATGAACTAACCCTAATATAAGACGTAAAATAACACATTTACGACATTCTTTACGATATGTTGAATTAAGGGGTTTTATCCGGGTTATAAATTCTCAAACTCTCTTATATTTACGAGAATTGTTACTTTTAAGATGATTTATGAACTTAGGGGGAATTTTAAATGGGGTATTACTTTTATAAACTACCTGACAGTTGATGATCTGGACTTGATATTATGCTTAAGTTTTATGTGTTGTGTTGATAGAGACGTTCTGGAGCATGGAGGTAGGGACACTACTACTACTTTGCTGTCACTCGGAATCCAGTATGACGATTATCCAGCTATGAGACAATGGTATGAGTTACTCAGGCTGTCACCTTCAATGATGAGTTTTAAGGTGACTAAATAGGCTGATACGGGCAGAGTGGTTCACAGATGTTGCACATGTGAATGGCTCCACTTAGTGCGGGAGGGGCGGCGGCAGCGTCTTTCCGGCGTTGGCGCTTGTCTGCCTCGGTATGCAGTCGGGCTAACTCGAAAGTATTTACACCTTCTTGTGTGGTGCTCCTCCAAGCATTGCGGTGTGGAGTAATCATCTCCAGGTGAGGGGGTCGATTTGGCTTTTTTTTCAGGTTTGTCTTAAGACTATCCTTATACCTTTCAGTTGCCCGCCAGCGTTACATTTACTATTCGTTAGGTGACTGTAAAGTAGCTGCTTTGGCAGTCTACTGTCGTCCATGCGGGTAACATGGCCAGCCCAACGTAGTTGTTCATGGATAATGGTAGCCTCGATGCTCCTACAGTTGGTGTCAACGAAAAAATGGCATTTGTTCTCTTGTCTTCCCAGCGAACTCAGATGATGGAACGTAGACTATGTTGGTGAAAGTTTTCAAGTGCCTTGAGGTGCCTCCTTTATGTGAGCCATGTCTAGCTGCCATATAGCAGGGTGGGGAGGACCCCTGCTCGATATACGTGCAACTTTGTTGATAATTTCAGCTCCCTACAGCTGAAGACACGGGTACGGAGTCTGCCGTACCCGTGTTCAATCTCTTCATCGATGTCCGCGGTGGTGGACAGGTGGGAGCCGACATACCGAAAGTGGGAAACGTTAGAGAGGGTAGTACCGTTAAGCTGGATGCATGGTGGAGGTTTGGCTGAACCAGGGACAGGTTGAAAGAGAATTTGAGTCTTATGTACATTCACTTCAAGGCCGAATTTTGCATACGCATCTGTGTAGGTGTTTAGGATTTCCTGTAGGTTGTGTTCAGTGTGAGCGACAAGGGTGAAGTCGTCTCCATACTGAATTTCAGTAATGGAAGCTGCCGACACCTTTGTTACTGCCTAGAGGCGTCTTATGTTGAAAAGACCCTTCATCTGGTACTGAATGTCCACCCCGCCGGCTAAATTGGCACTGGCACGAGTAAGGAAGGCAGCCAAAAAATGGAAAAGAGACTTGGTGCCAGTACACACCCTTGTTTAACCTCTGTTTGGATAGGGAAGAACTCAGACTGGATGGCATCGTGCAGGACACTGCCGTTCATGCCAGTGTGCAGTTGCCTCACGATGGCGATGAATTTTGGCGGGCAGCCAAAATGACTGAGGGTTCGCCAGAAGGCTTCCCTGTTGACCGAGTCGGTGGCCTTTGTTAGGTCGATGAAGGCCTTGTACATGTCACGACGCTGTTCTCTGCACTTTTTCTGTATCTGGCGGGCAGCAAAGATCATGTAAGTGGTGCCACGTTGAGATTCTGGGAGGAAGTTTTCCGCCTGAGGAAGAAGTCTGTTTAGGAGGACTCGGGCGATAATCTTGCCAGCTACTGACAGCAGCGAGATCCCGCTGTAGTTGCTGCAGTATGACCTGTCTCTCTTGTTCTTATAAATAATGGGGGAGTTCCTCCTTTTCCCATATATTCTCCAGGAGAGAGTGAAGACAGCTGGTAAACAGAGGTCCTCCTGCTTTATACACCTCGGCTGGGATTCCATCAGGCCCTGAGGCTTTGTTATTTTTCATCTGTTTATGGCAGTAGCTACCTCATCCAGGGATGGAGGATAGTAGAGGTTGGTCAGGTCTGGATGCTGAGGGACTTGCTGGGTAGTCAGGACATCCACAATGGTGTTTCAGTTGGGCAGTGAATGGCAGTGCTCTTCCCAGCACTGAAGGATGCCTTTATCGTCTTTAATTGGGGAGTTACCGTCGTATGAGCGGAGGGAGGCTGCACCATGGGGGATTGGCCCATAAAATGTTTTAATGGAATTGAAAAATTCGCGCATCTTGTGTTGATCTGCAAGTTTCTGCATGCTTTATTTTTAACCAATGGCACACACACACACACACACACACACACACACACACACACCCACACACACACACACACACACACACACACACACACACACACACACACACACACACACACACACACACACACACACACACACACACACACACACACACACACACACACACACACACACACACACACACACACACACACACACACACACACACACACACACACACATACACACACACACACACACATACACACATACACACACACACACACACACACACACACACACACACACACACACACACACACACACACACACACAGCTCCCTATAATTGAAACAGTAATTTGCGGGTCATATTACATTATGAATGCAAATTATCTTGCAAATTAACAATTTATAAACTCAAAAGTTGATTCACCCGTAATAGTAACATTAATAAATATATTGACTATGACGGAACAAATTAAATAGATAGACTGAATAATTATAGTACTAAAATTAACTAAGAATGTAATAGTTAATTAATTTGTATTTATATAGATTAACTAGAATTAAATCCTCTTAAAATGTGCCTTATAAATTAGATACGTGTTGATTGGTTTAGTTAAATGTAGATATATAATTACAATTTATTGGAGACAGTATATTTAATTGTACAGGTGGTAATAAAATATAACCCAAATATATCTACGAAATGTATCATAAATTGAAATATATTATAAAGAAATTAGTTTTATCACCTATATAAAATTTATGGTCTCTCTCTCTCTCTCTCTCTCTCTCTCCCCCCCCCCCCCCCCCCCCCCCTCTCTCTCTCTCTCTCTCTCTCTCTCTCTCTCTCTCTCACATTACCGACCTACCTCTGTACACGTGACATAACCTTATAAATATAGGTCACTCACTCACCTGTTGTACAAGAACCAAATTGTACATCAGCCAACGTGCACAATAAGTACAGGTGCTGTTTAGGTCAACTGTCGTGTACATCTCCTTAGTGTACAGACCATTATGTACTGTACACACCCGCTAGACATCACAGAGTAGAAATGAATTGTACACACGTGATTAGATTATCGTTTAAATTGTGGGTATTATTGTACACAGTGTGGGTATTATTGTACACAGTGTGGGTATTATTGTACACAGTGTGGGTATTATTGTACACAGTGTAGGTATTATTGTACACAGTGTGGGTATTATTGTACACACTGTGGGTATTATTGTACACAGTGTGGGTATTATTGTACACTGTGGATTATTATTGCACACAGTGTGGGTATTATTGTACACAGTGTAGGTATTATTGTACACAGTGTGGGTATTATTGTACACAGTGTAGGTATTATTGTACACAGTGTCATGTATGAGTACAGTGTATTACCGTACTCAAGCAATGTACAGGTTAGTACTCAATCATCATCAGTTGAGAGAAAATAGAGATAGCTCACTGAGAGTAACATAAATGAGGTATATATTTACGTTTTAAGAAGTTGAGTAGAATAACATATATGATCTGAACCTAATAATTCAGCGATGACATTTTACACTGACAGTTCTTTGTCTGGGACCCACGTACACTCTCTCTCTCTCTCTCTCTCTCACACACACACACACACACACACACACACACACACACACACACACACAGTCTTCTTTGTCTTCACCTGTGTGTAGCAAGTGAGAGGAAGAGGAGGAAGAGGGAAAGGTGGGGGTGGAGGAGGGAATGGAGGAAGAAAGGGAAGAGGAGGAGAATAAGGAAGAGGATGAGGAGGAAGAGAAGAAAGAAAGAAGGAAGGGAAAATAGAGGAGGAAGTAGGAGCAGGAAGAGGAGGAGGAGGAGGAAAAAAAAAAGAAGAGGGAAGGGAAGAAGGAGGAAGGCAGGAAGAGGAGGACGAGGAGGAGAGAAAGAAAAAGAGGAAGGAAAATAGAGGAAGTAGGAGCAGGAGAGAGGAGGAGGAGGAGGAGGTGGAAATTCTTACCACAAATTTTCCTAAAGTTTGGAAGGGTCGTTCTCACGCCTATGTTGCTTCTGGTGAGAGTAACTGCCCCGTAAAATATCTTGGGGCTGGGGTGGGGGTGGGGGGGTGAGGAAGGTGTGTTTAGGAAAAAAATCTGGGAAATAAGTGGAGAATTTATTGTCTTCTTTCTTTCTTTCTTTCTTTCTTTCTTTCGTGTATGCTTAATGAAAAAATTAGGAAAACGATAAGGATTTAAAGGGAATTTTCGTTCGTATCTTGCTGAGTAAACAATAATAATAATAATAATAATAATAATAAAATAATAATAATAAAAACAAAAATAGTCAAAACAAAAACAATAAACCAATGAAACAATAAAACAAGAAACAATCACAGAGATAAACACACACAAACACTGTCTTTAAGTCAACACTGTATTACTTAATGGTAGCAATATAATCTTCCTCACACGTAGTTTTATACAACATAATCCAGCCGTGGTTGACCCCCCCCCACACCCTCTAGTATTCCTCCCAACAGTTAATATACTTCAAGGTTGATTAGAACTCTGCCTTCATTAAGGGCTATTTCACAGGCCAGCTGAGCATCTTAAACTATCACAACAACACAGAGGAGGTAAGACGTTTGCTCTCTCCGACACAATATATCTACAGGGCCAGCAGGTAGTTACTCAAACACAGAGATTAGGAAGTAATCCCCATAGTGTTGTTGGTGGTGGGGAGGTGTTGTGGTTGGTGGGGAGGTGTTGTTGTGGTGGGAGGTGTTGTGGTTGGTGGGGGAGGTGTTGTGGTGGTGGGGGAGGTGTTGTTGTGGTGGGGGAGTGTTGTGGTGGTGGGGGAGGGTGTTGTGGTGGTGGGGAAGTGTTGTGGTTGGTGGGGAGGTGTTGTGGTGGTGGGGAGGTGTTGTGGTGTGGTGGGGGAGTGTGTGGTGGGAGGTGTTGTGGTGGTGGGGAGGTGTTGTGGTTGGTGGGGAGGTGTTGTGGTGGTGGGGAAGTGTGTGTGGTGGTGGGGGAGGTGTTGTGGTGGTGGGGAGGTGTTGTGGTGTGGGGTGTTGTGTGGTGGGGGGAGGGTGTTGTGGTGGTGGGGGAGGAGGTGTTGTGTGGTGTGGGGGAGGTGTTGTGGTGGTGGGGAGGTGTTGGGGTTACATATTAGTTCTCTTACTCATCTTCTCACTCTTAATTATCCCCTAACCTAACCTAACCTAACCTAACCTAACCTAACCTAACCTAACCTAACCTAACCAAACCAAACCTAACCTAACCTAACCTAACCCAACCTCACCACACAAGGAGAAAGAGAGAGAGAACGTACAGTGGCAATAAAGTGTCATCCAACTACAGTAGATAAGGGAGAAAATTAAATATATCTTACCTACCTTTGAGAATCTTTCCTCTATAGCACTATCTTACATGGTCACAACTGCCACACACTTAAAAAAAATCTTACGAACTTTTCAGAATTCATCATATTACGTTTAACACATATCAACAATAGTATTTCACAAACCTCTCATTTCACAAACCTCTCATTTCACAAACCTCTCATTTCACAAACCTCTCATTTCACAAACCTCTCATTTCACAACCTCTCACTAAACCACTCATTTCTAAACCTCTCATTTCACAAACCACTCATTTCACAAACCACCTCATTTCACAAACCTCTCATTCACAAACCCTCATTCATTTCACAAACCTATACATTCCAAACACCTCCATTTCACAACATTCACAAACCTCTTATTTCACAAACCTCTCATTTCACAAACCACTCATTTCACAAACCTCTCATTTCACAAACCACCTATTTTTGCATAAACCCTCTATTACATGTAAACTCTCTATTTCATAAACTACCTATTTCACAAACTCTCTCTCATTATATAACCACTCATTTCACAAACCTCTCATTATACAAACCTCTCATTTCACAAACCACTCATTTCACAAACCTCTCATATCACAAACCTCTCATTTCACAAACCACTCATTTCACAAACCACTCATTTCACAAACCTCTCATTTCACAAACCACTCATTTCACAAACCACTCATTTCACAAACCACTCATTTCACAAACCACTCATTTCACAAACCACTCATTTCACAAACCTCTCATTTCACAAACCACTCATTTCACAAACCACTCATTTCACAAACCACTCATTTCACAAACCCTTCATTATATAAAATTAACATCGGATCATTTGAGAATCTATCATTGAACCTAAGGGGTAACTAGAGGAGTCTTCTTAATTACCTCTTGTAGATAACCCGCCAGAGGAAACGAGAAGAAAATATTGGAGTTTTAGACGTGATGACGCTAAGAGAGAGACAGGAAGACAGGTGGAGATAAAGAGAGTGACAGATGGCGGTAAAGAGAGTGACAGGGAGAGACAAAGAGAGACAGAGACTTAGCTAGACGCAAGGAGAGACAGGGGGATTTAGCTGGAGACAAAGAGAGTTGTTAGAGACAAGGAGAGACTTAGTTTGAGACAAGGACAGACAGACAGACAGACAGACAGACAGACAGACAGAGAGCTGAAGATCAAATGTAAGTTTTCTCTTGAATGATTATATTGACACAGCAGGAGTGACAGGGAGAGAGAGAGAGAGAGAGAGAGAGAGAGAGAGAGAGCCAGTATATCGCCAGGAATATATTGATATAAAGGACTGTCATGACATTAATGACAGTGAAACCAGAATTGTGTCATGGAGAGAGAGAGAGAGAGGGTGGAAGGGGGTAATGAGAAAGAGAGATATTTTTTTTCCAAGATAGAATGATTGAAAGAGAATGGAAAAGATTGAGAGAGAGAGATTTAAAGAAGGAGGAGAAGGGAAGACTTGAGGAATACATGGATAGAGAGAATGAAAAAATAAAGAAAATTATAAACATGTAAATACAAAGGGAGAGAAAGTGAACGAGAGAGAGAAAGTGAACGAGAGAAAGTGAACGAGAGAGAACGTAATCAGCTAGAGGCACTTACCAGACATAACACAAACTGTTTTATTTGAACTGTAAATTGGATAACTTTAAAGGCTGTTTTACTTTATACTTATCACTACTTTTAAATTAATTTCAACTTGGCGGAAGCAAATCTTTCTCGCCACAATATTCTTTAAGCGCAGTGTTGACTTATACTCGTGTGAAGCGGATATAAGTCTTTTGAAAACACGTCAACATTTAGGTCAACATTACGAGATTTTGTCGTAGTTGTGACTTAAAAACATATCAACAATTCGGACAAAATCACTAGAATTTTGTCATTGTTGAGAGTCATGCGAGGTATCTGGCAATCTTTTAAAAAATACATCAATATTTAGGTCAGCATTGCGAGGGTTTTTTTTTTTTCCCCCGTGTTGTGACTCGTATGAGGCGAATGTCAGTCTTATAAAAACACGACAACATTCAGGCCAACATTCCAGACATTAAAAGACGCTGTTGTTGTGAGCACGAAATGAATAAATGTTGTAGAGACGGAAAGAAAAATATTCACACGTGATAAAATGAAGGTCTCTCTCTCAGCTTCCAAATTCCATTTTCCAGGGACACTCGGGGATGCCAACTGGATCCTCAGTTGGTGATGAGTTCTGAGTTTGGAATAACCTGGTACTAGAGTCTTCAAATCTGTGTCTGTCTTTCTACCTGTCCGTCAGTCTGTCTGTCTGTTTGTCTGTGTTTTGCCTTTCTATATCTTTGTCTGTCTGTCTGAGTGTCTGATGTGTGTGTGTAAAATATTGCCAGAATGTTTGATGTATACAAGGCTCTCTCTCTCTCTCTCTCTCTCTCTCTCTCTCTCTCTCTCTCTCTCTCTCTCTCTCTCTCTCCCAGGTACACTCACTGGCTGGCTGATGTAAACAAACAGTACCATTGGGAGGTCACCGAGAGCCTCACACCACTGAAACTTTACTCGTATATTAATTAAGGCGATTATACCCGTAAAAATGTTTTATGAACTAACAAGGAGGTTAATTGGGAGTTAGGGAGAGATATAATGGAAGTAAGAAAAAGAGTGAGAGACAGAGAAAGACAAATACACAGAGGGAAAGAGAATAAGAGAGAGAGAAGGAAAGGAGAGAGAAAAATTGTGACGCTAAGGGACTACACACCACTGAAACTTTGGCCGTATGTTTATTAGGATCATTATACCTTTACAATGAGGATTAGAGAGAGAGAGAGAGAGAGAGAGAGAGATAGAGAGATAGTGAGATAGTGAGAAACAGAGCTAACACTGTCAAAGAGGCAAAGAGAGATACAGAGAAAGAGGGAGAGAGACAGGGAGGTAAAAGAAAGATAAGGTTGATAAAGAAAGAGACAATGAGGAGGAACAAGACGAATAGATAGAGATGAGAAAAGAAAGAGAGAATTAGCGAGAAAGAGAGAAGAGAAAGGAGAGAAATATAGAGAGAGAGAGTGGGAAATATAGTGAGGCAGAACGTAAAGAGAAAGAAAGAAATTAAGTCATTTAATAGAACAAATATCTAATAATTACCTGCAATTACTTTCTCCAGATCGTAACTTATTTTCATTTAGCGAAGGAGTTTGGTAACCACCCGTCTCCCTCACTTCCTACCACCTCCCTTTCACACTTTCCTCCCTCCCATTCACCCCTCCCCCCCTTGCACAACCCTTACCCTTTTCACATCTCTCCTCCCTTTCAAAACCCTCCCCTCTCAAACCCATTCCTTTCACCTCTCCTCCCTCCTTTCACCCCCCTTGCACAACCCTTACCTTTTCCATCTCTCCTCCCTTTCAAACCCTTCCCTCCCCACCTTCCTTTCCCTCCTCCCCTCCCCCCCCAAACCCCCTCCCTCCCCCCTAACCCTTACCTACATCTCTCCTCCTTTCAAAACCCTTCCCCCCCAACCCCCCACTCCACCCCCCCCTCTCACAACCCACCTTTTCCCTTTCACACTCTCTCCTCCCCATTCACCCCCCTCTCACAACCCACCCTTTTCCTTTCACACTCTCCTCCCTCCCATTCACCCCTCACAACCACCCTTTTCCTTTCACCTCTCCTCCTCCCATTCACCCCTCTCCAACCCACCCTTTCCTCACACTCCTCCCCCCATTCACCCACCACCCCCCCACCCCCCCACCCCCCACACCCCCCTCTCCCCACCCTTCTTCACTTCCCTCACCCCCCTCACACCCACCCTTTTCCCTTTCACCTCTCCTCCCCCCATTCACCCCCTCTCTATTATCCCTTCATCTCCCTTGAAAAGTTGTTGACTGGTCGCCGTGTGTGTGTTTGTGAGAGTCATTACTGTGGGCCCGACCAGCTGGTGATGGAGCCTGTGAGCTATAATGAGTTTCTGGATCACAGCCACCATCACTACTGTCTGCTTTTACTGTTTACTCTGTCTACGTGTGTGTGTGTGTAATAAAAATAATAATAATAATAATAATAATAATAATAATAATAATAATTAACGGTTTATTGAAAGAGCTTGGCAGCCAGAAGGCTGAAAATATACAGTTACATATTTGGGGAATGGGTTTCGAATTACAAATAATATACAAGTAACATAAGTGACACAAATAAGACATATAATAACTAGATGGGGAAAAGCTCAAACTACAGTTCATTTCAACATAGTGACAGTGCAGGGAGCAGTGTTTACTGGGAGTGAATACACTGATTTATTACAAGTTATTGATAATTTTTACAATGGTTGGGACTGGGCTGTTCTTATAGCGATCAGTTCGTGCACGTATGGGCTGGATGCGGTTGTGGTGTCGAACAGCAATTCTGGACTAGGGATCTCCAGGTGGTAGTAGGAGCCGGTGTCGAGGATGGTGTAGAAGCTTCATACCAAATTTGCAGATGAGGTCGTGGTGATGGTCAGTGAGAGTCGAAAGGGTCAGTGTGTTGAGCGCTTCTTGATATGTGGAGTAGGAGGAGAGAATAATCTTGCATGCCCTCTTTTGCACTTTTTAGGTGTTTACGTTGTGTGGCATTTGGGAGGAAGACCAGGTGGGGAGGCATAGGTGAGCTTGGGAAGTATGAATGTTGTGTAAACACTGAGGAGCTCGGGTGCAGGAACCTGAGGACAGGCCGGAGGAGGTGGAGACGGAAACTGGAGGATTTGACAACTTCACTGACGTGTGGTTTCCAATTTAGTTTGTTGTCTATGGTGACGCCGAGGAGCTTGGGAATCTACAACCTGGAGTGTGTTCGGACCTAGAGTAATGGAAGGAGGTGGGACAATGTCGGAGGAGAGGTTGATGTGCATAACCATGGCGGTATAGTTGGGAGCAGAATTGTTGACGCTGATCCCAATGGTGGAGTCGTCGACATATTTCCAGCGAGCAGGGGTTTCTCTTAGGGCATCATTGATGAGCATAAGGAAGCAGAGTGGCCCCATCTTGGTGCCTTGGGGGACGCCACAGGTGAGTGACTGAAAGGTGGAGACAGCTCCTCGAGCGTACAGCTTGGCGTCGGTCACTGAGGAAGTCTGTAAGCCATGGTATAAGACTTCTCGAAGCCCAGGGTCAATAGCTTTGTTGATGATTATATTGTGGTCGACTAGGTCGAACGCTTTAGTGAAATCAATGAAGGCGACAGCTACAGACGTTTTCGTTTCTCGAGATGGCGGTATATGTAATCGAGAAAGCCACAGTGAGTGGTGGAGGAAGTTTTCATGTTGCCAAATTGCTGAGGGTCTACGACTCCTGCAATATCAGCATAAGCCCAGTCGAACACAAAACTTTCACAGATTAGGCTGGGTATTGGGGTGATTGCAATAGGTCGTAGTTGATTTAAGGATTGTGGGCTGGTTGACTTGGGCACTGGTGATACATAAGAGGTCTTCCAGTCAGCTGGGCATCTGGCTTGACTGAGAGAAGCATTGATGATGGAGCATAGGGGTTTAGCAAGCTCCGGGGAGAACTCCTTGAAGAGTTTCATTGGTAAGTCAATGGGGGTGGTAGAGCGTTTTAATTTTAGTTTGTCCAGGCGTTTTGCTACTTCAAATTCTTCTACTAAGTCAGTGGGAAGGGGGGCTGGTAGGTAAGCAGGGAGAGTGGTTGTGTCAAGCCAGGGGAGCGTCTGACATATAGTAGCGAAATGTGTGTGTGTGTGTGTGTGTGTGTGTGTGTGTGTGATAATAATAATAATAATTAACGGTTTATTGAGAAAGTTCTGCAGCTCGAAGGATGAAAATATATATATTGGACAAAAAATTATTTCTTGCATACAAAGACATGGGGTGGGTGGGTCGTTTAACAAAAGCTTTCATTACTAAAAGGAGAAGGAATATGAATTGAACAAACAAATTATTATAGTTCACAGTTAATGGCCCGGGTTGGTCTCTTGCCATACTGTGTGAGATCACCAAGACCATGTGGTGTAGTGACTCGCCATGGAGACACCGTAATCTGAAGGTATTAATCAGATGTGCATTGAACGAGCCTCGGTACTATTATTATTATTATTATTATTATTATTATTATTATTATTGTTGTTGTAATTTATTCACAACCAACCGGGGAAAAGTTTCATTTTACGTGAAACTATAACTTTCCATAATATATAGAGTGATATAACGTGTATAACTGTGCAATGTATAATTGTACATTGAATGAGGTTTTAATTTTGTTGCCGACACCCCGGTAGAGTGACGCTAATTGACGCTTTCATCGATTACCTGCGAAATATGTGTCTAAAAAAATTTACCTATATCACGTAAAATGCTCCCGACTCCCGCCATAATAAAAAGGTCCATGTTTGATTAGTGCTACGGACATGACCAGCTGGCCCCATATTTATATATTTATTTATATCAATTTATATACGTTTTTGAGAGTAATTAAAACTAGCCCTAAACTAATATTTTTTTTATTGTTAGGTTAGGTTTAGTTTACTTTAAGTGGTTTGAAAAATAAATAAATTTAGCGACGCTTTTCTTAGCTCTTTTTCAACATTAGGAAGCCTTATGGGTCGTTGTCTAGACGTTCTTAGTCAGCTGTTTTGTGTTTACATTATTATTGATGGAAGTGTGTGTGGCAACATAGTGTATTGCCCCGCTGGAGAGTTGGGTGTATTATATTATGTTTATGGTAGTAAATTATAGGTCTCTCTCTCTCTTACAAATGATGCTAATTACGGAAGCGCCCATATAATAACATATTCACCGGCAATAAAACATTACTTATATGAGCCCAGAGAGGATTATGGTTCTCGTAAGCAGTATGGCTAGTACTGCACTCGACAGCCTTCACTTCCCCATCTGTAAAGTTAGGAGGTCGACCCACTCGCCTTCACCACCTTCAACCTGCGAGAAGGCGACAGATTGTACCAGATGTCAAGGGAATTTTTTTCTGTCAATGTACATAAAAAAGCTTACACACACACACACACACCCACCACACACACACACACAATACTACTACTACTACTTTGCTGTCACTTGGTGAGCTCTGAGGTGACTAAAGAAGCCGATACGGGACCGGCAGGGTCGTCCACATTCGTTGCACATGTGTAAGGCTCCATCTACTGTGGGGTGGGGGGGGAGGGGGGGGCACCGTTTTTCTGAAGTTGGCGCTT
>NW_024721893.1:0-23838 GCF_018991925.1 Homarus americanus | reverse complement strand
GACTTTGTTATACTCGACCAGGGGACTTTGTTATACTCGATCTGAGGACTTTGTTATACTCGATCAGGGGACTTTGTTATACTCGACCAGGGGATTTTGTTATACTCGATCTGAAGACTTTGTTATACTCGACCAGGGGACTTTGTTATACTCGATCAGGGACTTTGTTATACTCGACCAAGGAACTTTGTTATACACGATGAGGGGATATATTATACTCGATCAGGGGGATGTGTTATACTCGATAAGGGGACTTTGATATACTCGATCACGATGCTTTGTTATACTCAACCGGGGGCCTTTGTTATAGTCGATCAGGGGTTTTTGTTATACTCCATCAAGGGACTTTGTTATACTCGATCAGGGGACTTTGTTATAATCGTTGAGGGGGCTTTGTTTCCCTCGATCAAGGGACTTTGTTATACTCCATCAGGGTCTTTGTTATGCTCCATGAGGGGCCTTTGTTATACTTGATCACTGGATTTTTGAATATTCGATCAGGGGGCTTTGTTATACTCGACCAGAGGACTTTGTTATACTCGATGATTGGACTTTGTTATACTCGATCAGAGGACTTTGTTATACTCGATGATTGGACTTTGTTATACTCGATTAGGGGGCTTTGATATACTCGATCAGGGGACTTTCTTATACTCGATCAGGGGACTTTGTTATACTCGATGATTGGGCTTTGTTATACTCGATCAGGGGACTTTGTTATACTCGACCAGGGTCCATTGTTATGCTCGACCAGTGGCCTTTGTTATACTCGATCAGGGGGCTTTGTTATATTCGATTAGGGGACTTTGTTTTACTCGACCTGGGGCCTTTGTTATGGTCAACCAGGGGACTTTGTTATACTCAATCAGGGGACTTTGTTATACTCGATAAGGGGCTTTGTTTTCCTCGACCAGGGGACTTTGTTATACTCGACCAGTGGACTTTGTTAGACTCGATGAGGGGCGTTTGTTATACTCGATGAGAGTCCTTTGTTGTACTCAATCATGAGACATTGTTATATTCAATCAGGGGACTTTGTTATACTCGATCAGGGGGCTTTGTTATATTCGATTAGGGGACTTTGTTATACTCGATGAGGGGACTTTGTTATACTCGACCTGGGGCCTTTGTTATGCTCGATTAGGGGACTTTGTTATGCTCGATCAGGGGCCTTTGTTATACTATATCAGGGGCTTTTGTTATACTCGAACCAAGGGAATTTGTTATACTCGATCATGAGACTTTGTTATACTCGATCAGGGCCTTTATTATACTCGACCAGGGGGATTTGATATACTCGATCAGGTTACTTTGTTATATTCGGTATGGGGGCTTTATTATACTCGATCAGGGGACTTTGTTATACTCGATCAGGGGACTTTGTTATACTCGATCAGGGGGCTTTGTTATACTCGACCAGGGTGCTTTGTTATACTCGATCAAGGGACTTTGTTATACTCGATCAAGGGGCTTTGTTATACTCCATCATGGTCTTTGTTATACTCCATCAGAGGCCTTTTTTATACTCGACAAGGGGACTTTGTTATACTCGATCAGGGGACTTTGTTATACTTGATCAGGGGCCTTTGTTATACTCGATTAAGGGACATTACTATACTCGACCAGGGAACTTTGTTATACACGATCAGGGATATGTTATACTCGATCAGGATATGTGTTATACTCGATGAGGGGTCTTTGTTATAATCGATTAGGGGATTTTGTTATACTCGATCAGGGGCTTTCTTTTCCTCGATCAGGGGACTTTGTTATACTCCATCAGGGAATTTGTTATTCTCCATTAGGGGCCTTTGTTATACCCCATCAGGGTCTTTGTTATACTCCATCAGGGGCCTTTGTTATACTCGACCAGGGGACTTTTTTATACTTGATCAGTGGACTTTGTAATATTCGATGAGGGGGGCTTTGTTATACTCGATAAGGGGACTTTGTTATACTCGATGAGGGGCCTTTGTTATACTTGATCAGACGACTTTGTTATACTCGACCAGGGGACTTTGTTATACTCGATTATACGACTTTGTTATACACGATCAGGGGACTTTGTTTTACTCGATCAGGGGACTTCTTTATATTCGATCAGAGGACTTTGTTATACTCGATGAGGGGCCTTTATTATACTCGATCAGGGGCTTTTTTGTTTGTTTCAGTTTGCTGATTCATGATATTGCATATCTACACCTGCATGATTTGTAATTACTCTGAAATTAACAAAACATGGAACGTCGCAAGTGTGTGAACGGTGCTGACAGTTTTTGCTACATATGTGGTGCCTTCACTCCTGGTAGCCTCAAGAAACCAATCACAAAAGCTGTTCGACTGAACTACAAAAGTTACTTCAAATGTCATTTGGGTGACCAAGACAAGAAATGGGCACCTCATGTAGCCTGTAAGTCTTGTGTTAACCACCTGAGCGAGTGGATGTGTGGTAAACGAAGTTCAGGAATGCCGTTTGCTGTACCAATGGTATGGCGTGAACCTAAAGACCACAGTAGTGACTGCTACTTCTGTCTCACAAATATTAAGGGAATAAAAATCAAGACACGAGGCAAGGTACAGTACCCCAATATTGCTTCTGCAATCCGACCAGTACCGCACAGTGCTGAACTTCCAGTCCTAAATCCACCGACTGAACAAGAATTGAGTGATTCCGATTCTACCTCTACCTCAATGGAAAACGACTACCAGGATGACTCTGAAAATACCAGGCCTAAACTATTTACTCAAGAAGCGCTTCATGATCTCATCAGGGACCTAAACTTGTCAAAAGAAAAGGCTGAAGTTTTGGGATCCAGACTAAAGCAGCGTAACCTGCTAAAAGATGGAGTGCATATCACAATCCGCTTGTAGATCCAGAAAAGATATTTTTGCCTCCACTGCATCTAAAGCTCGGTTTGGCTAAAAATTTCATCAAAGCTATGGATCAATTCGGTGCTGGGACTCTATACTTATCTCAGAAACTAGGTGGTGTGGTTTCCGAAGCTAAGTTGAAAGCAGGTGTCTTGAATGGACCACAAATTCGTATACTAGTTAATGATAGCGAATTCACCAAAACATTGAACCCACTGGAGAAAAAAGAATGGGAATCATTTGTCAATGTGTCAAAGAATTTTCTTGGAAACTATCGTGCTGACAACTACAAAGAAATCGTACCAACCATGCTTCAGAATTATCATGCATTGGGAGCAAGGATGTCCTTGAAATTGCATTTTTTCCACTCTCATATTGAATTTTTCCCAGGCAACCTTGGAGAAGTTAGTGATGAACACGGCGAAAGATTTCATCAAGATATCGCCATAATGGAGAGCAGATATCAGGGACAATTCAGTCCAAACATGATGGGCGACTATTGCTGGACACTGCAACGAGAAGAGACCAAGCTGCACAAGAGAAAAAGTAAAGTTCAGAAGCACTTTTAGAACTTCATATTTTGTCATTATAAAGGATTTGAACTTATGTTCTTTGGTACAATTTTTTATGAGCTTATCTGTGATAGGTTTAAAATTGTATCTTGCATGACGCGATAATGTTACTATATTTACTATTTTTTTTATTCTTTAAGAAAGTAGGTCTGATGGAAGAATGAAACATCCAATTAATATTCATTAATATGAAATTAGTCATGAATGCACAGTCACATGAGATAATCTCATCTTTTGTTTACTCGATCAGGAGGCTTTGTTATACACGAATAGGGGCCTTTGTTATACTCGATCAGGGGCCTTTGTTATACTATATCAGGGGCTTTTGTTATACTCGAACCAGGGGAATTTGTTATACTCGATCAGGACTTTTGTACTCGATTCGTGGCCCCTCGGTTATACTCTCGACTCGCGGAATTTGTTATACTCGATCAAGCGTCTTTTCTATACTCGATCAAGGGATTTTGTTATACTAGATTAGGGGACTTTGTCATACTCGATCAGGGGGCGTTGTTATACTCGACCAGGGGTCTTTGTTATGCTCGATCAGAGGACTTTGTTATACTCGATCGGGATACTTTGTTATACTCGATTAGGGGGCTTTGTTATACTCGATCAGGGGACTTTGTTATACTCGACTAGGGGACTTTGTTTTACTCGATCAGGGATCTTTCTTATATTCGATCAGGGGATTTATTATGCTCGATCAAGGGCCTTTGTTATACACGATCAGGGGAATTTGTTATACTTGATCAGAGGACTTTGTTATACTTAATCAGGGGACTTTGTTATACTCGACCAGGAGACTTTGTTATACTCGATGAGGAGGCTTTGTTATACTCGATCAGGGGACATTTCTATACTCAACCAGGGAACTTTGTAATACACGATCAGGGGATATGTTATACTCGATCAGGGGATGTGTTATACTCGATCAGGGGACTTTGTTATACTCGATCAGGAGGCTTTGTTATACTCAACCGGTGGCCTTTGTTGTACTCGATCAGTTGACTTTGTTATACTCGACCATGGGACTTTGTTATACTCTATCAGGGGACTTTGTTATACTCGATCAGAGCCGCTTGTTTACTCGATCAGGGGCCTTTGTTATACCATATCAGGGGCTTTTGTTATACTTGAACCAGGGGAATTTGTTATACTCGATCATGAGACTTAGTTATACTCGAACAGGGCCTTCATTATACTCGAACAGGGGACTTTGTTATACTCGATCAGGGAAATTTGTTATACTCGACCAGGGGACTTTGTTATACTCGTTCAGGGGTCTTTGTTATATTCGATCAGGGGGCTTTCTTATATTCGATGAGGGGACTTTGTTATACTCGATGAGGGGCTTTGTTATATTCGATTAGGTGACTTTGTTATTCTCGATGAGGGGCCTTTGTTAGACTCGATGAGGGGCCTTTGTTATACTCGATTAGAGGAATTTGTTATACTCGATGAGGGGCCTTTGTTATGCTCGATCAAGGGCTTTTGTTAAACTCGAACCAGGGGACTTTGTTATTCTCGATCATGAGACTTTGTTATACTCCATGAGGGGCCTTTATTATACTCGACCAGGGGGCTTTGATATTCTCGATCAAGGGAATTTGTTATTCTCGATGAGGGGACTTTATTATACTCGACCAGGGGATTTTGTTATACACGATCATTGGACTTTGTTTTACTCGATCAGGAGACTTTGTTATACTCGAATAGGGGCCTTTGTTATACTCGACCAGGGACCTTTATTATACTCTATAAGGGGGCTTTGTTATACACGACCAGGGGACTTTGTTATACTCGATCATTGGAGTTTGTTTGACTCGATCAGGAGACTTTGTTATTCTCGAATAGGGGCCTTTGTTATACTCGACCAGGGGGCTTTGATATACTCGATTAGGGGACTTTGTTATACTTGATCAGGGACTTTGTTATACTCGATCAGGGGACTTTGTTAAAGTCGATAAGGGGAATTTGTTATACTCGACCAGGGGACTTTGTTATACTCGATCATTGGACTTTGTTTTACTCGATCATATGACTTTGTTATACTCGACCAACGGACTTTGTTATACTCGACCAGGACACTTTGTTATACTCGATAATTGGACTTTGTTATACTCGATGATTGGGCTTTCTTATACTCGATCAGGGGATGTGTTATACTCGATCAGGGGACTTTGTTATACTCCTTCAGGGGACTTTGTTATACTCGATGATTGGGCTTTGTTATACTCGATCAGGGATGTGTTATACTCGATCAGGGACTTTGTTATACTCGATCAGGAGACTTTATTATACTCAAACGGGGGCCTTTGTTATACTCGATCTGGAGACTTTGTTGTACTCGATCAGGGGACTTTGTTATACTCGACCAGGGGACTTTGTTATACTCGATCAGGGGACTTTGTTATACTCGATCAGGGCCTTTGTTATACTCCATCAGGGGCCTGTGTCATACTCGATGAGGGGGCTTTGTTATACTCGATCAGGGGACTTTGTTATACTCGATCAGGAGACTTTATTATACTCAAACGGGGGCCTTTGTTATACTCGATCTGGAGACTTTGTTGTACTCGATCTGGAGACTTTGTTGTACTCGATCAGGGGACTTTGTTATACTCGATTATGAGACTTTGTTGTACTCGACCAGGGGACTTTGTTATTCTAGATCAGGGGACTTTGTTTTATTCGATGAGGGGACTTTGTTATACCTGATGAAAGGGCTTTGTTATACTCGATCAGGGGGCTTTGTTATACTCGATCAGGGGGCTTTGTTATACTCGATCAGGGGTCTTTGATATATTCCATTAGGGGTCTTTGTTGTACTCGATGAGGGGCATTTGTTATACTCGATCAAGCGTCTTTTCTATACTCGATCAAGGGATTTTGTTATACTAGATTAGGGGACTTTGTCATACTCGATCAGGGGGCGTTGTTATACTCGACCAGGGGTCTTTGTTATGCTCGATGAGAGGACTTTGTTATACTCGATCGGGAGACTTTGTTATACTCGATTAAGGGGCTTTGTTATACTCGATTAGGGGACTTTGTTATACTCGACTAGGGGACTTTGTTTTACTCGATCAGGGATCTTTCTTATATTCGATCAGGGGACTTTATCATACTCGATCAAGGGCCTTTGTTATACTCGATCAGGGGAATTTGTTATACTTGATCAGAGGACTTTGTTATACTTGATCAGGGGACTTTGTTATACTCGACCAGGAGACTTTGTTATACTCGATAAGGAGGCTTTGTTATAATCGATTAGGGGACATTACTATACTCGACCAGGGAACTTTGTAATACACGATCAGGGGATATGTTATACTCGATCAGGGGATGTGTTATACTCGATCAGGGGACTTTGTTATACTCGATCAGGAGGCTTTGTTATACTCAACCGGTGGCCTTTGTTGTACTCGATCAGTTGACTTTGTTATACTCGACCATGGGACTTTGTTATACTCTATCAGGGGACTTTGTTATACTCGATCAGAGCCGCTTGTTTACTCGATCAGGGGCCTTTGTTATACCATATCAGGGGCTTTTGTTATACTCGAACCAGGGGAATTTGTTATACTCGATCATGAGACTTAGTTATACTCGAACAGGGCCTTCATTATACTCGAACAGGGGACTTTGTTATACTCGATCAGGGAAATTTGTTATACTCGACCAGGGGACTTTGTTATACTCGTTCAGGGGTCTTTGTTATATTCGATCAGGGGGCTTTCTTATATTCGATGAGGGAACTTTGTTATACTCGATGAGGGGCTTTGTTATATTCGATTAGGTGACTTTGTTATACTCGATGAGGGGCCTTTGTTAGACTCGATGAGGGGCCTTTGTTATACTCGATTAGAGGACTTTGTTATACTCGATGAGGGGCCTTTGTTATGCTCGATCAAGGGCTTTTGTTAAACTCGAACCAGGGGACTTTGTTATTCTCGTTCATGAGACTTTGTTATACTCCATGAGGGGCCTTTATTATACTCGACCAGGGGGCTTTGATATTCTCGATCAAGGGAATTTGTTATTCTCGATGAGGGGACTTTATTATATTCGACCAGGGGACTTTGTTATACATGATCATTGGACTTTGTTTTACTCGATCAGGAGGCTTTGTTATACTCGAATAGGGGCCTTTGTTATACTCGACCAGGGACCTTTGTTATACTCTATAAGGGGGCTTTGTTATACACGACCAGGGGACTTTGTTATACTCGATCATTGGAGTTTGTTTGACTCGATCAGGAGACTTTGTTTTTCTCGAATAGGGGCCTTTGTTATACTCGACCAGGGGGCTTTGATATACTCGATTAGGGGACTTTGTTATACTCGATCAGGGACTTTGTTATACTCGATCAGGGGACTTTGTTAAAGTCGATAAGGGGAATTTGTTATACTCGACCAGGGGACTTTGTTATACTCGATCATTGGACTTTGTTATACTCGATCAGATGACTTTGTTATACTCGACCAACGGACTTTGTTATACTCGACCAGGACACTTTGTTATACTCGATCATTGGACTTTGTTATACTCGATGATTGGGCTTTCTTATACTCGATCAGGGGATGTGTTATACTCTATCAGGGGACTTTGTTATACTCCTTCAGGGGACTTTGTTATACTCGATGATTGGGCTTTGTTATACTCGATCAGGGGATGTGTTATACTCGATCAGGGGACTTTGTTATACTCGATCAGGAGACTTTATTATACTCAAACGGGGGCCTTTTTTATACTCGATCTGGAGACTTTGTTGTACTCGATCAGGGGACTTTGTTATACTCGACCAGGGGACTTTGTTATACTCGATCAGGGGACTTTGTTATACTCGATCAGGGCCTTTGTTATACTCCATCAGGGGCCTTTGTCATACTCGATGAGGGGGCTTAGTTATACTCGATCAGGGGACTTTGTTATACTCGATCAGGAGACTTTATTATACTCAAACGGGGGCCTTTGTTATACTCGATCTGGAGACTTTGTTGTACTCGATCTGGAGACTTTGTTGTACTCGATCAGGGGACTTTGTTATACTCGATCAGGGGACTTTGTTATACTCGGTCAGGGGGTTTTATTATACTCGATCAGGGGACTTTGTTATACTCGATCAGGGGACTTTGTTATACTTGATCAGGGGAATTTGTTATACACGACCAGCGGACTTTGTTGTTCTCGATCAGGGGACTTTGTTATACTCGATCAGGGGCTTTGTTATCCTCGATCAGGGGCTTTGTTATCCTCGATCAGGGGACTTTGCTATACTCGACCAGGGGACTTTGTTTTACTCGATCAGAAGGACTTGGTTATACTCGATCAGGGGTCTTTGTTATACTCGATCAGGGGACTTTGTTATACTCGATCACAGGACATAGTTGTACTCGATCAGGAGACTTTGTTATACTCGAATAGGAGTCTTTTTTATACTTGACCAGGGGACTTTGTTATACTCGATCTGGGGACTTTGTTATACTATGTCAGGGACTTTGTAATATCCGATCAGGGGGCTTTCTTATACTCGATGAGGGGCCTTTGTTATACTCGACCAGGGGACTTTGTTATACTCCATCAGCTGTCTTTGTTATACTCCATCAGGGGCCTTTGTCATACTCGATGAGGGGGCTTTGTTATACTCGAACATGGGACATTACTATCTCGACCAGGTGACTTTGTTATATACGATCAGGGGATATGTTATACTCGATCAGCGGATGTGTTATACTCGATCAGGGGACTTTGTTATACTCGATCAGGAGACTTTGTTACACTCAACCGGGGGCCTTTGATATACTCGATCACGGGACTTTGTTGTACTCGATCAGGGGACTTTTTTATACTCGATCAGGCGGCTTTGTTATGCTCGATCACGGAAAGTTGTTATACTCGACCAGGGGACTTTGTTATACTTGACCAGGGGACTTTGTTTTACTCGATCAGGGGACATTGTTATACTCGATCAGGGGACTTTGTTATACTCCTTCAGGGGACTTTGTTATACTCGATGATTGGGCTTTGTTATACTCGATCAGGGGATGTGTCATACTCGATCAGGGGACTTTGTTATACTCGATGAGGAGACTTTATTATACTCAAACGGGGGCCTTTGTTATACTAGATCAGGAGACTTGTTGTACTCGATCAGGGGACTTTGTTTTACTCGACCAGGGGACTTTGTTATACTCAATCAGGGGTATTTGTTATACTCGATTAGGGCCTTTGTTATACTCGATCAGGGGAATTTGTTATATTCGACCAGGTGACTTTGTTATACTAGATCAGGGGACTTTGTTATACTCGATGAAGGGACTTTGTTATACCTGATGAAAGGGCTTTGTTATACTCGATGAGGGGCCTTTGTCATAATCGATCAGGGAAGTTTGTTATACTTGATCTGGGGAATTTGTTATACTCGATCAGGGGACTTTGTTATACTCGATGATTGAGCTTTGTTATACTCGATCAGGGGACTTTGTTATACTCGACCAGGGTCCTTTGTTATACTCGATGATTGGGCTTTGTTATACTCGATAAGGGGACTTTGTTATACTCGATCAGGGGACTTTGTTATGCTCGACCAGGGGACTTTGTTATATTCGATCAGGGGACTTTGTTATACTCGATAAGGGGACTTTGTTGCACTCGATCGGGGGACTTTGTTATACTCGACCAGTGGCCTTTGTTATACTCGTTCAGGGGGTTTTGTTATATTCGATTAGGGGACTTTGTTATACTCGACCAGGGGCCTTTGTTATGGTCAACCAGGGGACTTTGTTATACTCAATCAGGGGACTTTGTTATACTTGATCAGGGGGCATTGTTTTCCTCGACCAGAGGACTTTGTTATACTCGATTGGGACTTTGTTATACTCGATGATTGGGCTTTGTTATACTCGATCAAGAGCCTTTTCATAATCGATTAGGGGACTTTGTTGGACTCGATGAGGGGCCTTTTTTATACTCGATGAGGGGCCTTTGTTATACTTAATCATGGGCCATTGTTATATTCAAACAGGGGACTTTGTTATACTCGATCAGGGGGATTTGTTATAATCGATGAGGGGACTTTGTTATACTCGATGAGGGGCATTTGTTATACTCGATCAAGGACATTTGCTATACTCGATCAGGGGACTTTGTTAAACCTGATCAGGGGGCTTTGTTATGCTCAATCAGGGGTCTTTGTTAAACTATATCAGGGGGTTTTCTTATACTCGAACCAGGGGAATTTGTTATACTCGATCATGAGACTTTGTTATACTTGATCAGGGCCTTTATTATACTCGACCAGGGGAGTTTGATATACACGATCAGGGGACTTTGTTATACTCGGTCAGGGGGCTTTATTATACTCGATCATTGGACTATGTTATACTCGATCAGGGGACTTTGTTATACTTTATGAGGGGAATTTGTTATACTCGACCAGGGTTCTTTGTTATACTCGATCAGGGGACATTACTGTACTCGACCAGGGAACTTTGTTATACACGATCAGGGGATATGATTTACTCGATCAGGGGATGTGTTATATTCGATGAGGGCACTTTGTTTTACTCAGTCGGGAGGCTTTGTTATACTCAACAGGGGGCCTTTGCAATACTCGATCAGGGGAATTTGTTATACTCGATCAGGGGACTTTGCTATACACGATTAGGGGGCTTAGTTATACTCAACCAGGGGACTTTGTTATATTCGATCAGATGTTTTTGTTATACTCGACCAGGGGTCTTTGTTAGGCTCGATCAGGAAAATTTGTTATACTCGATCAGGGGCCTTTGTTATACTCGATCAGGGGACTTTGTTATACTTGATCAGGGGAATTTGTTATACTCGATCAGAGGACTTTGTTATACTCGATCAGGGGACTTTGTTATACTCGATCAGGGGACATAGTTATACTCGATTAGGGGCTTTGTTATCCTCGATCAGGGGACTTTGTTATACTCGACCAGGGGACTTTGTTTTACTCGATCAGGGGACTTTGTTATACTCGATCAGGGGTCTTTGTTATACTCGATCAGGGGACTTTGTTATACTCGATCAGGGGACATAGTAATACTCGATCAGGAGACTTTGTTATACTCGAATAGGAGTCTTTTATATACTCGACCAGGGGACTTTGTTATACTCGATCTGGGGACTTTGTTGTACTCGATCAGGGGACTTTTTATACTCGATCAGGCGGCTTTGTTATGCTCGATCACGGGAATTTGTTATATTCGACCAGGGGACTTTGTTATACTCGATCTGGGGACTTTGTTATACTCGATGAGGGACTTTGTAATATCCGATCAGGGGGCTTTCTTATACTCGATGAGGGGCCTTTGTTATACTCGACCAGGGACCTTTGTTATACTCCATCAGCTGTCTTTGTTATACTCCATCAGGGGCCTTTGTCATACTCGATGAGGGGGGTTTGTTATACTCGATCATGGGACATTACTATCTCGACCAGGGGATTTTGTTATATACGATCAGGGGATATGTTATACTCGATCAGGGGATGTGTTATACTCGATCAGGGGACTTTGTTATACTCGATCAGTAGACTTTGTTACACTCAACCGGGGGCTTTTGTTATACTCGATCAGGGGACTTTGTTGTACTCGATCAGGGGCCTTTGTTATACTCGATCAGGAGACTTTGTTATACTCGACCATGGGACTTTGTTATTCTCGATTAGGGGACTTTGTTATACTCGATAAGGGGCTTTGTTATCCTCGATCAGGGGACTTTGTTATACTTGACCAGGGGACTTTGTTTTACTCGATCAGGGGACTTTATTATACTCGATCTGGGGACTTTTTTATACTCCTTCAGGGGACTTTGTTATACTCGATGATTGGGCTTTGTTATACTCGATTAGGGGATGTGTTATACTCGATCAGGGAACTTTGTTATACTCGATCAGGAGACTTTTTTATACTCAAACGGGGGGCCTTTGTTATAATCGATCAGGAGACTTTGTTGTATTCGATCAGGGGACTTTGTTATACTCGACCAGGGGACTTTGTTATACTCGATTAGGGTTCTTTGTGATACTCGAAGAGGGCCTTTGTTATACTCGACCAGGGGACTTTGTTATTCTCGGTTAGGGGACTTTGTTATACTCGATAAGGGGGCTTTGTTATCCTCGATCAGGGACTCTGTTATACTTGACCAGGGGACTTTGTTTTACTCGATCAGGGGATGTGTTATACTCAATCAGGGGACTTTGTTATACTCGATCAGGAGACTTTTTTATAATCGATGAGGGGATTTTGTTATACTCGATGAGGGGCATTTGTTATACTCGATCAAGGGCCTTTGCTATACTCGATCAGGGGACTTTGTAAAAGCTG
Source organism: Homarus americanus (assembly GCF_018991925.1). NCBI lineage: Eukaryota > Metazoa > Arthropoda > Malacostraca > Decapoda > Nephropidae > Homarus > Homarus americanus. The sequence continues at coordinate 11,035 of NW_024721893.1, read as the reverse complement.
ATCAGGGGGCTGTGTTATGCTCAATCAGGGGCCTTTGTTATCCTATATCAGGGGCTTTTGTTATACTCGAACCAGGGGAATTTGTTATACACGATCATGAGACTTTGTTATACTCGATCAGGGCCTTTATTATACTCGACCAGCGGAGTTTGATATACTCGATCAGGGGACTTTCTTATACTCGGTGAGGGGATTTATTATACTCGATCAGGGGACTTTGTTATACTCGATCAGGGGACTTTGTTATACTTGATCAGGGGAATTTGTTATACTCGACCAGCGGACTTTGTTGTACTCGATCAGGGGACTTTCTTGTACTCGATCAGGGGCTTTGTTATCCTCGATCAAGGGACTTTGATATACTCGACCAGGGGACTTTGTTTTACTCGATCAGGGGACTTTGTTATACTCGATCAGGGGTCTTTGTTATACTCGATCAGGGGACTTTGTTATACTCGATCAGGGGACATAGTTATACTCGATCAGTAAACTTTGTTATACTCGAATAGGAGTCTTTTTTATACTCGACCAGGGAACTTTGTTATACTCGATCTGGGGACTATGTTATACTAGATGTGGGACTTTGTAATAATCGATCAGGGGGCTTTCTTACACTCGATGAGGGGCCATTGTTATACTCGATCATGGGACATTACTATCTCGACCAGGGGACTTTGTTATATACGATCAGGGTATATGTTATACTCGATCAGGGGATGTGTTATACTCGATCAGGGGACTTTGTTATACTCGATCAGGAGACTTTGTTACACTCAACAGGGGGCCTTTGTTATACTCGATCAGGGGACTTTGTTGTACTCGATCAGGGGACTTTTTTATACTCAATCAGGGGACTTTGTTGTACTCGATCAGGGGACTTTTTTATACTCGATCAGGCGGCTTTGTTATGCTCGATCACGGGAATTTGTTATACTCGACCAGGGGACTTTGTTATACTCGATCATTGGACTTTTTTTACTCCATCAGGAGACTTTGTTATACTCGACCAGGGAACTTTGTTATTCTCGATTAGGGGACTTTGTTATACTCGATCAGGGGGCTTTGTTATCCTCGATTAGGGGACTTTGTTATACTTGACCAGAGGACTTTGTTTTACTCGATCAGGGGACTTTATTATACTCGATCAGGGGACTTTGTTATACTCGATGATTGGGCTTTGTTATACTCGATCAAGGGATGTGTTATACTCGATCAGGGGACTTTGTTATACTCGATCAGGAGACTTTATTATACTCAAACGGGGGCGTTTGTTATAATCGATCAGGAGACTTTGTTGTACTCGATCAGGGGACTTTGTTATACTCGATCAGGGGACTTTCTTATACTCGATCAGGGCCTTTGTTATACTCGATCAAAGGAATTTGTTATACTCGACCAGGGGACTTTGTTATACTAGATCAGGGGATTTTGTTATACTCGATTATGAGACTTTGTTATACTCGATCAGGGCCTTTATTATACTCGACTAGGGGAGTTTGATATGCTCGATCAGGGGACTTTGTTATACTCGGTCAGGGGTTTTATTATACTCGATCAGGGGACTTTGTTATACTCGATCAGGGGACTTTGTTATACTTGATCAGGGGAATTTGTTTTACTCGACCAGCGGACTTTGTTGTTCTCGATCAGGGGACTTTGTTATATTCGATTAGGGGCTTTGTTATCCTCGATCAGGGGACTAAGGTATACTCGACCAGGGGACTTTGCTTTACTCGATCAGGGGACTTTGTTATACTCGATCAGGGGTCTTTGTTATACTCGATCAGGGGACTTTGTTATACTCGATCAGGGGTCTTTGTTATACTCGATCAGGGGACTTTGTTATACTCGATCACGGGACATAGTTGTACTCGATCAGGAGACTTTGTTATACTCGAATAGGAGTCTTTTTTATACTTGACCAGGGGACATTGTTATACTCGATCTGGGGACTTTGTTATACTATGTCAGGGACTTTGTAATATCCGATCAGGGGGCTTTCTTATACTCGATGAGGGGCCTTTGTTATACTCGACCAGGGACTTTGTTATTCTCCATCAGCTGTCTTTGTTATACTCCATCAGGGGCGTTTGACATACTCGATGAGGGGGCTTTGTTATACTCGATCATGGGACATTACTATCTCGACCAGGGGACTTTGTTATATACGATCAGGGGATATGTTATACTCGATCAGGGGATGTGTTATACTCGATCAGGGGACTTTGTTATACTCGATCAGGAGACTTTGCTACACTCAACCGGGGGCCTTTGTTATACTCGATCAGGGGGCTTTGTTGTACTCGATCAGGGGACTTTTTTATACTCGATCAGGCGGCTTTGTTATGCTCGATCTCGGGAATTTGTTATACTCGACCAGGGGACTTTGTTATACTTGACCAGGGGACTTTGTTTTACTCGATCAGGGGACTTTGTTATACTCGATCAGGGGACTTTGTTATACTCCTTCAGGGGACTTTGTTATACTCGATGATTGGGTTTTGTTATACTCGATCAGGGGATGTGTCATACTCGATCAGGAGACTTTGTTATACTCGATGAGGAGACTTTATTATACTCAAACGGGGGCCTTTGTTATACTCGTTCAGGAGACTTTGTTGTACTAGATCAGGGGACTTTGTTATACTCGACCAGGGACTTTGTTATACTCGATCAGGGGTATTTGTTATACTCGATTAGGGCCTTTGTTATACTCGATCAGGGGAATTTGTTATATTCGACCAGGGGACTTTGTTATACTAGATCAGGGGACTTTGTTATACTCGATGAAGGGACTTTGTTATACCTGATGAAAGGGCTTTGTTATACTCGATCAGGGGCCTTTGTTATGCTCGATCAAGGGCCTTTGTCATAATCGATCAGGGGACTTTGTTATACTTGATCAGGGGAATTTGTTATACTCGATCAGGGGGCTTTGTTATACTCGATGATTGAGCTTTGTTATACTCGATCAGGGGACTTTGTTATACTCGACCAGGGTCCTTTGTTATACTCGATGATTGGGCTTTGTTATACCCGATAAGGGGACTTTGTTATACTCGATCAGGGGACTTTTGTTGGCGCTCGATTGGTGCGGCTCTTTTGTTATAACGCGTTCAGGGGCTTTGCTATATTCGATTAGGGGACTTTGTTATACTCGACCAGGGCCTTTGTTATGGTCAACCAGGGGACTTTGTTATACTCAATCAGGGGACTTTGTTATACTTGATCAGGGGGCTTTGTTTTCCTCGACCAGAGGACTTTGTTATACTCGATCAGGGGACTTTGTTATACTCGATGATTGGGCTTTGTTATACTCGATCAAGAGCCTTTTCATAATCGATTAGGGAACTTTGTTAGACTCGATGAGGGGCCTTTGTTATACTCGATGAGGGGCCTTTGTTATACTCAATTATGGGCCATTGTTATATTCAAACTGGGGACTTTGTTATACTCGATCAGGGGGATTTGTTATAATCGATGAGGGGACTTTGTTATACTCGATGAGGGGCATTTGTTCTACTCGATCAAGGACATTTGCTATACTCGATCAGGGGACTTTGTTAAACCTGATCAGGGGGCTTTGTTATGCTCAATCAGGGTTCTTTGTTATACTATATCAGGGGGTTTTCTTATACTCGAAACAGGGAAATTTGTTATACTCGATCATGAGTCTTTGTTATACTTGATCAGGGCCTTTATTTTACTCGACCAGGGGAGTTTGATATACACGATCAGGGGACTTTGTTATACTCGATCAGGGGGCTTTATTATACTCGATCAGGGGACTTTGTTATACTCGATCAGGGGACTTTGTTATACTTTATCAGGGGAATTTGTTATACTCGACCAGGGTACTTTGTTATACTCGATCAGGGGACATTACTGTACTCGACCAGGGAACTTTGTTATACACGATCAGGGGATATGATTTACTCGATCAGGGGATGTGTTATATTCGATCAGGGCACTTTGTTATACTCAGTCGGGAGGCTTTGTTATACTCAACCGGGGGCCTTTGTAATACTCGATCAGGGGAATTTGTTATACTCGATCAGGGGACTTTGCTATACACGATTAGGGGGCTTAGTTATACTCAACCAGGGGACTTTGTTATATTCGATCAGGTGGTTTTGTTATACTCGACCAGGGGTCTTTGTTAAGCTCGATCAGGGGAATTTGTTATACTCGATCAGGGGCCTTTGTTATACTCGATCAGGGGACTTTGTTATACTTGATCAAGGGAATTTGTTATACTCGATCAGGGGACTTTGTTATACTCGATCAAGGGACTTTGTTATACTCGATCAGGGGACATAGTTATTATCGATCAGGGGGCTTTGTTATCCTCGATCAGGGGACTTTGTTATACTCGACCAGGGGACTTTGTTTTACTCGATCAGGGGACTTTGTTATACTCGATCAGGGGACTTTGTTATACTCGATCAGGGGACTTTGTTATACTCGATCAGGAGACATAGTTATACTCGATCAGGAGACATTGTTATACTCGAATAGGAGTCTTTTTTATACTCGACTAGGGGACTTTGTTTTACTCGATCACGGGAATTTGTTATACTCGACCAGGGGACTTTGTTATACTCGATCATTGGACTTTTTTTTACTCCATCAGGAGACTTTGTTATACTCGACCAGGGGACTTTGTTATCCAGGAGACTTTGTTATACTCGACCAGGGGACTTTGTTATCCTCGATCAGGGGACTTTGTTATACTTGACCAGGGGACTTTCTTTTGCTCGATCAGGGGACTTTATTATACTCGATGATTGGGCTTTGTTAAACTCGATCAGGGGATGTGTTATACTCGATCAGGGGACTTTGTTATACTCGATCACGAGAATTTGTTGCACTCGATCAGGGGACTTTGTTATACTCGACCAGGGGACTTTGTTATACTCGATCAGGGTTCTTTGTTATACTCGAAGAGGGCCTTTGTTATACTCGACCAGGGGACTTTGTTATTCTCGATTAGGGGACTTTGTTATACTCGATAAGGGGGCTTTGTTATCCTCGATCAGGGACTTTGTTATACTTGACCAGGGGACTTTGTTTTACTCGATTAGGGGACTTTATTATACTCGATCAGGGGACATTTTTATACTCCTTCAGGGGACTTTGTTATAGTCGATGATTGGGCTTTGTTATACTGATCAGGAGACTTTGTTATAATCGATGAGGGGATTTTGTTATACTCGATGAGGGGCATTTGTTATACTCGATCAAGGGCCTTTGCTATACTCGATCAGGGGACTTTGTTAGACCTGATCAGGGGACTTTGTTATACTCGATCATTGGACTAGGGGACTTTGTTATACCCGATCAGGGGGCTTTGTTATCCTCGATTAGCGGACTTTGTTATACTTGACCAGAGGACTTTGTTTTACTCGATCAGGGGACTTTATTATACTCGATCAGGGGACTTTGTTATACTCCTTCAGGGGACTTTGTTATACTCGATGATTGGGCTTTGTTATACTCGATCAAGGGATGTGTTATACTCGATCAGGGGACTTTGTTATACTCGATCAGGAGACTTTTTTATACTAAAACGGGGGGCCTTTGTTATACTCGATCAGGAGACTTTGTTATAATCGATGAGGGGATTTTGTTATACTCGATGAGGGGCATTTGTTATACTCGATCAAGGGCCTTTGCTATACTCGATCAGGGGACTTTGTTAGACCTGATCAGGGGGCTTTGTTATGCTCAATCAGGGGCCTTTGTTATACTATATCAGGGGCTTTTGTTATACTCGAACCAGGGGAAAATGTTATACTCGATCATGAGACTTTGTTATACTCGATCATGGCCTTTATTATACTCGACCAGCGGAGTTTGATATACTCGATGAGGGGACTTTCTTATACTCGGTCAGGGGCTTTTATTATACTCGATCAGGGGACTTTGTTATACTCGATCAGGGGACTTTGTTATACTTGATGAGGGGAATTTGTTATACTCGACCAGCGGACTTTGTTGTACTCGATTAGGGGACTTTGTTGTACTCGATCAGGGGCTTTGTTATCCTCGATCAGGGGACTTTGATATACTCGACCAGGGGACTTTGTTTTACTCGATCAGGGGACTTTGTTATACTCGATCAGGGGTCTTTGTTATACTCGATCAGGGAACTTTGTTATACTCGATCACGGGACATAGTTATACTCGATCAGGAGACTTTGTTATACTCGAATAGAAGACTTTTTTATACTCGACCAGGGGACTTTGTTATACTCGATCTGGGGACTATGTTATACTAGATCAGGGACTTTGTAATAACCGATCAGGGGGCTTTCTTATACTCGATGAGGGGCCATTGTTATACTCGATCATGGGACATTACTATCTCGACCAGAGGACTTTGTTATATATGATGAGGGGATATGTTATACTCGATTAGGGGATGTGTTATACTCGATCAGGGGACTTTGTTATACTCGATCAGGAGACTTTGTTGTACTCGATCAGGGGTCTTTTTTATACTCGATCATGGGACTTTGTTGTACTCGATCAGGGGACTTTTTTATACTCGATCAGGCGGCTTTGTTATGCTCGATCACGGGAATTTGTTATACTCGACCAGGGGACTTTGTTATACTCGATCATTGGACTTAGGGGACTTTGTTATACTCGATCAGGGGGCTTTGTTATCCTCGATTAGGGGACTTTGTTATACTTGACCAGAGGACTTTGTTTTACTCGATCAGGGGACTTTATTATACTCGATCAGGGGACTTTGTTATACTCCTTCAGGGGACTTTGTTATACTCGATGATTGGGCTTTGTTATACTCGATCAAGGGATGTGTTATACTCGATCAGGGGACTTTGTTATACTCGATCAGGAGACTTTATTATACTCGATCAGGGGAATTTGTTATACTCGACCAGGGGACTTTGTTATACTAGATCAGGGGATTTTGTTATACTCGATGAAGGGACTTTGTTATACCTGATGAAAGGGCTTTGTTATACTCGATCAGGGGCCTTTGTTATACTCGATCAAGGGCCTTTGTCATAATCGATCAGGGGTCTTTGTTATACTTGATCAGGGGAATTTGTTATACTTGATCAGGGGACTTTGTTATACTCGATGATTGGGCTTTGTTATACTCGATCAGGGGACTTTGTTATACTCGTCCAGGGTCCTTTGTTATACTCGATGATTGGGCTTTGTTATACTCGATAAGGTGACTTTGTTATACTTGATCAGGGGACTTTGTTATGCTCGACCAGGGGACTTTGTTATACTCGATCAGGGGACTTTGTTATACTCGATGATTGGGCTTTGTTGTACTCGATCAATAGACTTTGTTATACTCGAATAGGAGTCTTTTTTATACTCGACCAGGGGACTTTGTTATACTCGATCTGGGACTTTGTTATACTCGATCATGGACTTTGTAATATCCGATCAGGGGGCTTTCTTATACTCGATGAGGGGCCTTTGTTATACTCGACCAGGGGACTTTGTTATACTCCATCAGCTGTCTTTGTTATACTCCATCAGGGGCCTTTGTCATACTCGATGAGGGGGCTTTGTTATACTCGATCATGGGACATTACTATCTCGACCAGGGGACTTTGTTATATACGATCAGGGGATATATTATACTCGATCAGGGGATGTGTTATACTCGATCAGGGGACTTTGTTATACTCGATCAGGAGACTTTGTTACACTCAACCGGGGGCCTTTGTTATACTCGATCAGGGGACTTTGTTGTACTCGATCAGGGGACTTTTTTATACTCGATCAGGCGGCTTTGTTATGCTCGATCACGGGAATTTGTTATACACGACCAGGGGACTTTGTTATACTCGATCATTGGACTTTTTTTACTCCATCAGCAGACTTTGTTATACTCGACCAGGGGACTTTGTTATTCTCGATTAAGGGACTTTGTTATACTCGATCAAGGGGCTTTGTTATCCTCGATCAGGGGACTTTGTTACACTTGACCAGAGGACTTTGTTATACTCGATCAGAGGACTTTGTTATACTCCTTCAGGGGACTTTGTTATACTCGATGATTGGACTTTGTTATACTCGATCAAGGGATGTGTTATACTCGATCAGGGGACTTTATTATACTCAAACGGGGGCCTTTGTTATACTCGATCAGGAGACTTTGTTGTACTCGATCAGGGGACTTTGTTATACTCGACCAGGGGCCTTTGTTATGGTCAACCAGGGGATTTTGTTATACTCAATCAGGGGACTTTGTTATACTCGATCAGGAGACTTTTTTATACTCAAACGGGGGGCCTTTGTTATACTCGATCAGGAGACTTTGTTGCACTCGATCAGGGGACTTTGTTATACACGACCAGGGGACTTTGTTATACTCGATCAGGGTTATTTGTTATACTCGAAGAGGGCCTTTGTTATACTCGACCAGGGGTCTTTGTTATTCTCGATTAGGGGTCTTTGTTCTACTCGATAAGGGGGCTTTGTTATCCTCGATCAGGGACTTTGTTATACTTGACCAGGGGACTTTGTTTTACTCGATCAGGTGACTTTATTATACTCGATAAGGGGACTTTGTTATACTCCTTCAGGGGACTTTGTTATACTCCTTCAGGGGACTTTGTTATAGTCGATGATTGGGCTTTGTTATACTCGATCAGAGGATGTGTTATACTCGATCAGGGGACTTTGTTATACTCGATCAGAAGACTTTTTTATACTAAAACGGGGGGGGGGCCTTTGTTATACTCGATCAGGAGACTTTGTTATAATCGATGAGGGGATTTTGTTATACTCGATGAGGGGCATTTGTTATACTCGATCAAGGGCCTTTGCTATACTCGATCAGGGGACTTTGTTAGTCCTGATCAGGGGGCTTTGTTATACTATATCAGGGGCTTTTGTTATACTCGAACCAGGGGAAAATGTTATACTCGATCATGAGACTTTGTTATACTCGATCATGGCCTTTTTATACTCGACCAGCGGAGTTTGATATACTCGATGAGGGGACTTTCTTATACTCGGTCAGGGGGTTTTATTATACTCGATCAGGGGACTTTGTTATACTCGATCAGGGGACTTTGTTATACTTGATGAGGGGAATTTGTTATACTCGACCAGCGGACTTTGTTGTACTCGATCAGGGGACTTTGTTGTACTCGATCAGGGGCTTTGTTATCCTCGATCAGGGGACTTTGATATACTCGACCAGGGGACTTTGTTTTACTCGATCAGGGGACTTTGTTATACTCGATCAGGGGTCTTTGTTATACTCGATCAGGGAACTTTGTTATACTCGATCAGGGGACATAGTTATACTCGATCAGGAGACTTTGTTATACTCGAATAGAAGTCTTTTTTATACTCGACCAGGGAACTTGTTTATACTCGATCTGGGGACTATGTTATACTAGATCAGGGACTTTGTAATAACCGATCAGGGGGCTTTCTTATACTCGATGAGGGGCCATTGTTATACTCGATCATGGGACATTACTATCTCGACCAGGGGACTTTGTTATATACGATGAGGGGATATGTTATACTCGATCAGGGGATGTGTTATACTCGATCAGGGGACTTTGTTATACTCGATTAGGAGACTTTGTTACACTCAACCGGGGGCCTTTGTTATACTCGATCAGGGGACTTTGTTGTACTCGATCAGGGGTCTTTTTTATACTCGATCAGGGGACTTTGTTGTACTCGATCAGGGGACTTTTTTATACTCGATCAGGCGGCTTTTTTATGCTCGATCACGGGAATTTGTTATACTCGACCAGGGGACTTTGTTATACTCGATCATTGGACTTAGGGGACTTTGTTATACTCGATCAGGGGGCTTTGTTATCCTCGATTAGGGGACTTTGTTATACTTGACCAGAGGACTTTGTTTTACTCGATCAGGGGACTTTATTATACTCGATCAGGGGACTTTGTTATACTCCTTCAGGAGACTTTGTTATACTCGATGATTGGGCTTTGTTATACTCGATCAAGGAATGTGTTATACTCGATCAGGGGACTTTGTTATACTCGATCAGGAGACTTTATTATACTCGATCAGGGGACTTTGATATACTCGACCAGGGACTTTGTTATACTCGATCTGGGGAATTTGTTATACTCGATCAGGGACTTTGTAATATCCGATCAGGGGGCTTTCTTATACTCGATGAGGGGCCTTTGTTATACTCGACCAGGGGACTTTGTTATACTCCATCAGGTGTCTTTGTTATACTCCATCAGGGGCCTTTGTCATACTCGATGAGGGGGCTTTGTTATACTCGATCATGGGACATTACTATCTCGACCAGGGGACTTTGTTATATACGATCAGGGGATATGTTATACTCGATCAGGGGATGTGTTATACTCGATCAGGGGACTTTGTTATACTCGATCAGGAGACTTTGTTACACGCAACCGGGGGCCTTTGTTATACTCGATCAGGGGACTTTGTTGTACTCCTTCAGGGGACTTTGTTATACTCCTTCAGGGGACTTTGTTATACTCGATGATTGGGCTTTGTTATACTCGATCAAGGGATGTGTTATACTCGATCAGGGGACTTTGTTATACTCGATCAGGAGACTTTATTATACTCGATCAGGGGAATTTGTTATACTCGACCAGGGGACTTTGTTATACTAGATCAGGGGATTTTGTTATACTCGATGAAGGGACTTTGTTATACCTGATGAAAGGGCTTTGTTATACTCGATCAGGGGCCTTTGTTATACTCGATCAAGGGCCTTTGTCATAATCGATCAGGGGTCTTTGTTATACTTGATCAGGGGAATTTGTTATACTTGATCAGGGGACTTTGTTATACTCGATGATTGGGCTTTGTTATACTCGATCAGGGGACTTTGTTATACTCGTCCAGGGTCCTTTGTTATACTCGATGATTGGGCTTTGTTATACTCGATAAGGTGACTTTTTTATACTTGATCAGGGGACTTTGTTATGCTCGACCAGGGGACTTTGTTATACTCGATCAGGGGACTTTGTTATACTCGATGATTGGGCTTTGTTGTAC
>NW_024721892.1:0-19628 GCF_018991925.1 Homarus americanus | reverse complement strand
GGAGGTTCAGAGGAAGAATAAAGATAGGATGGAAGTGAATTTTAGGAGGAGAGAACAGGTGCAGTGGCTAAACACCGCTTGCGTGAGGGGTTATAAGATGGGGGCAGCAGCAACAACCCGGCTGGACGCGGCAGGGAGGCGACAAGACAAGGCCAGGCTAGCGTCAGGTCAAGCGTCAGGTCAAGCGTCAGGTCAGGCGTCAGGTGCGTGTTGGGTTGGGCAATGGATGTTCAGTGCTTGGTCGGCTTGATTGTGTTTTGGTTTCTTGTGTGGAGGGGATGTCTTGGTCTTCTTAGCTTGATGTCGATTTTCTTCTCTCTCTCCTTCTCTTCTTGCTCTCTTGAATTGTCCATTCGTTTGTGTTTGGGTCTTCTTCTTCGTCTTCCTCGTATTTTAAGTCCTCATAGGTGTGGAAGAATTCAGAGAGGGAGAGGTTGACCACGTGGGCTTCAGCACCACTGGCCGCGTGGGCTTCAGCACCACGGGCCACGTGGTGTTCTTGGTTCTGTGTGGTGGGCTGCTTCTGTTGAGTTTTCTTATCTTGGTTTTTCTTTACTGCTGGTTTTTTCTTTTCTTGGGAGCGTACAGCAAGGAGGGCCTCTTTGTAGCTCAGTTTTTTCTCAAGACGAGCCTTGGCTACCCTGCATTCCTCCTTCCATCTGGGGCAGGTCCGGTCGGCGGAGGAGTGTGGGCCACCACAGGCAACGCATTTTTTCTCTGTGTTGGGGCAGGCCGTGTAGCGGTGTCCAGGGCTGCCACACATGGAGCAGGTGTCTTCCTGCGCCTCACACTTGTTTACAGTGTGTCCATAGTGCTGGCATTTGTAACACCGTTTCGGTCTGCAGTGGGGCTTGACTGGCATAGTTACCCACGCCAGTTGAGCTTCCTTGGGTAGGGTGGAGTGGTGTCCGATGAGGGCAGTGGTGTCGGACAGCTTCTTCACAACTTGGAGCTGCTGCTCCTTGAGGAGCTCACTCAGCTCTGCTTTGTCCATGTGGGCAATTTCGGCGTGGGAGATTACACCCAGCTTCAAGTTGTCCCACATGAAGGCAAACATTTTAAAAGGAATGCCGTTGATGTCTGGGATCTCCGCGAGTTGAGCGGGCATGCCCATCTCGGCGAAGGTGATCTTGATGTCACCATGGAGCTTTAGGCGTTCTACCTTGGTGACCCCCCCGATCCCATTAGCTTCGAAAAACTTCTGGAGAACTAGGAGGTTTAGTTTCTTGGGGCAGGTCGGCGTGTCCGGACGTATCCGCGCCACGTTAACAAACTCGTATCCGTTCATGGTGAGGGAGAGAGAGTGTCTGTGGGCTTCGCCGAATCGAATCGAAAAATGCTAGTGACAGGGGGGAAGGAGGTTCAGGAGAAGAATAAAGGGAGGATTGAAGTGAATTTTAGGAGGAGAGAACAGATGCAGTGGCTAAACACCGCTTGCGTGAGGGATTATAAGATGGGGGCAGCAGCAACAACCCGGCTGGACGCGGCAGGGAGGCGACAAGACAAGGCCAGGCCAGCGTCAGGTCAAGCGTCAGGTCAAGCGTCAGGTGCGTGTTGGGTTGGGCAATGGATGTTCAGTGCTTGGTCGGCTTGATGTGTTTTGGTTTCTTGTGTGGAGGGGATGTCTTGGTCTTCTTAGCTTGATGTCGATTTTCTTCTCACTCTCCTCCTCTTCTTGCTCTCTTGAATTGTCCATTCGTTTGTGTTTGGGTCTTCTTGTTCGTCTTCCTCCTCGTATTTTAAGTCCTCATAGGTGTGGAAGAATTCAGAGAGGGAGAGGTTGACCACGTGGGCTTCAGCACCACTGGCCGCGTGGGCTTCAGCACCACGGGCCACGTGGTGTTCTTGGTTCTGTGTGGTGGGCGGCTTCTGTTGAGTTTTCTTTTCTTGGTTTTTCTTTACTGCTGGTTTTTTCTTTTCTTGGGAGCGTACAGCAAGGAGGGCCTCTTTGTAGCTCAGTTTTTTCTCAAGACGAGCCTTGGCTACCCTGCATTCCTCCTTCCATCTGGGGCAGGTCCGGTCGGCGGAGGAGTGTGGGCCACCACAGGCAACGCATTTTTTCTCTGTGTTGGGGCAGGCCGTGTAGCGGTGTCCAGGGCTGCCACACATGGAGCAGGTGTCTTCCTGCGCCTCACACTTGTTTACAGTGTGTCCATAGTGCTGGCCTTTGTAACACCGTTTCGGTCTGCAGTAGGGCTTGACTGGCATAGTTACCCACGCCAGTTGAGCTTCCTTGGGTAGGGTGGAGTGGTGTCCGATGAGGGCAGTGGTGTCGGACAGCTTCTTCACAACTTGGAGCTGCTGCTCCTTGAGGAGCTCACTCAGCTCTGCTTTGTCCATGTGGGCAATTTCGGCGTGGGAGATTACACCCAGCTTCAAGTTGTCCCACATGAAGGCAAACATTTTAAAAGGAATGCCGTTGATGTCTGGGATCTCCGTGTTTCGCCCACGGTTTGGTGGGAGTAGGTGGCGTGCTGTGGACGCAGCGGTAGTATCGTTCATCCAAGGCCGTCCCTCCCTCTTGGAGGTGGGGCGTAGCTTGCGGATGACGCATGCGGCACTCGTGGCCAATGAGGTGGCCACTGAGGTGGAGAATGTCTGTATATAAGCCCGCCCGCCTGCCGGGCCGCCACCCTCCGCCGATGTCACGCAGCAATTTCCATGTGGGGAAAACATCGAGACACAGGCCGTCAAAGTAACCCTCCAAGAACGGGAATTAACTGTTCACAACATCTACAAGAACCCAAGGGGCTCACTGGAGGTTACTCAATTATTTGCTTCGGCCGCCGACCACGCCACACTCATAGGAGGGGATTTCAACGCACATCATCCCTTCCTAAGCTCAGCAAGCCCCACAAATGAAGACGGCCTACACCTATACACCACCTTTCAAGATACACCCGAGATCTGCCTCCTGAACACCGGAGAGCCCACCCACACTAGGGGAGGAAGGCTAGATCTAACCTTCGTCTCCAGTGCACTACAGCCTTCGGCCTCCTGGCAGATACACCCCACGCTGACCAGTGACCACTTCGCCACCCTAACAACGCTGAAGGTGAACAAACTCCCCTCTCCACCCCCCCCGAGATGGAGATACAACACTCAAAAGGCAGACTGGGGACTCTTCAAGAAACACCTGGCTAAGTGGCGCGAAAAATCACAGCCGGCCGGCGCAGCACCCGCGGATGAGACAACCCTCCACCACCAATTGGTCGAGGCGTTTCACCTAGCGGCAGAAGAGGCTATCCCAAAAACAAAACCCACATCAAGACAGTACAATGATTACTGGTACTACTGTCCCAGGGTGAAAGAACTCAACCACAGAGTGAACATGGCCCGAAGAAACTACAGGAGACATCCCACGGCAACAAACAGACATCTCCTGCAAGTCATAGTCAAGGATACCAGGGAAGAGAAGGAAGAAATTAAAAACGTAAGCTGGCTCAAGTGGTGCTCCGAACTGAACGAGCACACCTCCCTGGGCAAGATGTGGGCCCAGATCCGAAGGGCATCTGGGAAGGCAACACCACCACCACCAACTCATCCCAACCCAGAAGAAGAAGCCGAGAGACTTGCAAAACTGTTCTCTGACCGAGCAGCAACGAAGAACCTCCCGAGACAGGCGGAGGAGACACAACGGCGTCTGCGACAGGTCAGACTCCAGACGATCCAAGAGGCCTGCAACAGTGAAGATGACACTGACAGACCATTCAACCAGCAAGAACTCCAGAAGTCGCTAAAACGAAGCAAGGATACAGCTCCAGGGGCCGACAGGATAACCTACTCCATGCTCTCTCATGCCGGTACAGCCGGACACGAGGCTCTGCTGCAAGCCATCAATGCTGCGTGGACAGCACAAAGACTCCCACCGGAATGGAAGAAGGCAGATATACAGCCCATTCCGAAGCCCAGAGAACCAGACAAGCCGAGGCCCATCTCCCTTCTCAGCTGCATAGCGAAGACCGGAGAAAGAATGGCTCTCAACCGACTCAAGTGGAAAGTAGGCAGCCCACACCCTCACATCTTTGCTTACACCGAGAACACCGGCACAGGCAACAACATCGCCGAGATACTCAGCACAGTGGACAACAAACCAGCTCTGGTGGTCTTCCTCGACCTGGAGAAAGCCTTCGAACTAGCAAATCCTTTGGCCATTACAACTACGCTCGCTAAAAAAGGCGTCAAAGGAAGGTTGCTGGGGTGGATCCAGAACTACCTCACACAGAGAGAAGCACGAGTACGCTTTCAGGGAGCAACCTCAAGCTACAGGGTCCACGAAAACGGAACCCCACAAGGAGGCATCCTCAGTCCAATGCTGTTCAATGTCCTGATGGAAAATCTAGTCAAACTTCCCTTCAGACAAACAGCCAAGCTCCTATGCTATGCGGACGACTTACAGCTCATAGTAAGAGGATCGAACAGACTAGCCAACACGCAACACGCACTCCAACTTATAGAAGAGGAGTGCAACAGACTTGGACTCAAGATAAATCCAGCCAAGTCGAAAGCGATGGCCATCTGCACAGACACACCAGACAAGATGCTCTCCATACAAAACACGCCGGTAGTCTGGACCAACGCCCACCAGTGTCTTGGAATCTGGTTTGACCAGAAACTCACCTTCAAGCCGCAACTCGAGTATCTCAGGCACAGGACGAAGAGCAGACACAATATAATGAGGTCGCTCACCAGCAAATCCGCAGGAGCAAACCTTCATGTGCTCAAAGCCTACTACACAGCCGCCATCAGATCGCTGGTAGATTACAGTGCTCCAGCACTCATTGGACTGAGAGAAGACCAAATAGCTAAGCTAGAAGTCATTCAAAACAATGCTCTCAGGACCATGCTCGGAGCACCCATGTGGACCAGAATTTGCAATCTGCAAATGGAAACCGAGCTACCACCCCTGGCAGTACGAGTCAAGCAGGTGACAGCCGGTCTCCTCGCCAAAATCTGCAGAGCAGACAAGCCCACAGCTGCCAAGATTCGAATCAGTGCCTCCCTCCACCTCGACCACAGAGTGCGAGGGGCCACCTGGTCGCACGAGGCAAGCGAGGTCATCCGACACCTGCAAGCAGAAACACTCGTCAAGAACAACCAAGACACACGAGACAATGGTTACACTGTTCCTCCACCATGGAGCCCTCCACCAGCCACACTCAAATTCACCGACCTCGGCGACAGTAAAGCCAACCTCCAGAAGGAGGACCTCAAAAAAATATCTCTCCAAGCCATAGCCACCGAGACACCGGCTGATGCAGCATCATACTTCACAGACGGCTCGGTGGACCCAAAACATCACAGATCCGGAGCGGCCTTCTACACCCAAGGTCAGACCCTCAAATGGAGACTTTCCAACGACTGCTCCACCCTACAAACAGAACTGGTAGCAATCTCAAAGGCCCTACAACACGCTGCAACACAACACAACAAGTCCGTCATAATTCACACGGACTCGAAATCGGCCATGCAGGCGCTGCAACACAGTCAACCAAGAGACAACGTCCACATCATCACCTCGATCCTCGCACAGCTACAGGAATTCCAAAGCCAAAACCGACCAGTCGTCTTACACTGGATTCCCAGTCATGTAGGGATCGGAGGAAACGACGTGGCAGACGAAGCAGCCAAGGCAGCTACACGTTCTAGTAGCGTACACATCCAAGTTCCAGCAAGTGTGCAACAGATCAAGAATCACCTCAGAAAGACTACCAAGCTCCACATCAAAAAGAGCTTCCTTCACGCACTCAACGCTGGTTCCCAATCAGCCAAATGGTACCTGGCGGCCACAAAAGGGGAACCACCTTTCGCAGACAAGAAAACTCCAAGACAAACCCAAGTCAGCCTTCACCGACTACGACTAGGGTACAAGTGCTCCTGGCAGATGATCGGAAATGACGTCACGGAATGCACCTACTGTCAGGAGCCAGCAGCCAACCCACTTGAACACTATCTCCTCGATTGCGAGGTCACACAAAGCCTCCGAAACAGAACTCAAATCTCCCAAGAAACACACACAACACCAGCGGCCACTCTAACCCGAAAGGCCCATACAGACCACATTCACCACCTACTCCGGGTCATCACACGATACCCACCACCCAGATAGCTTAGAAAGCATCCTCTCCCAGCAAGTGCGGACCCCAGTTCGGGGGGCGCGCCACTCCGAGGCTGACCACGTCCAAGAGTGGGGGCCGGTGGTAAGCGTCCACTGATCGGGGGTCCGCTCACACTTGCAACCTGCAGTATCCCTCCAATCTGCAGGTGGGACCACCTCCAATCCCAATCCGGTCTGGCTGCTCCTGGAGCTCCAGCCGGAACCACCAAACGGGCCGCCTATAGGCAAAGGCCCGTGTCGGACTACGGTCCGACAATCTATACAACAACAACAAACAACCAGGCCGCCCGTATTTACTATTTTGTCGTCGAGATGGCCCGTACTAAACAGACTGCCCGCAAGTCCACTGGAGGCAAGGCTCCACGGAAGCAGCTTGCCACCAAGGCAGCTCGCAAGTCCGCCCCAGCCACCGGTGGTGTCAAGAAGCCCCATCGTTACAGGCCCGGAACCGTCGCCCTTCGTGAGATCCGTCGTTACCAGAAGAGCACAGAGCTACTCATCAGGAAGCTGCCCTTCCAGCGCCTGGTGCGTGAGATCGCCCAGGATTTCAAGACTGACCTGCGCTTCCAGTCGTCTGCCGTCATGGCTCTGCAGGAAGCCTCTGAGGCTTACCTGGTGGGTCTTTTCGAGGACACCAACCTGTGTGCCATTCACGCCAAGCGCGTTACCATCATGCCCAAGGACATCCAGCTGGCCCGGCGCATCCGCGGAGAGCGTGCTTAAGTCCTCTTCCTTGGGGACAAACAAAAAGCACAACAAAACCTACCAGACATCTATAACTCGGCCCTTCTCAGGGCCAAAGAACTGTTCTGAAGATAATTTTCTTGACAATCGAAATGGTTGGTGGTAGGAGAGCGTTAATTTCGGTTACCCAAATCGACTAACGGTAAGTTGGTAACATTCGTGCAGGCACGATTGTATAGTAGGTCATCAATTCGGGAGGTGGGTGCAACAAACAAGAGCTAGTAACAAATAAAGATATAAACAATAAATAAATAAATAAATAAATAACTAAGATAAAATAAAATAAAATAAAATAAATTGTTTACATGAAATAGGCGTGCTGCAAACAAGAAATGAAGCCCAAACACACTCCAGGTATGTCACTTTGCAGTGGGTGTGAAACTACTCCACGCAGAATTTATTTATTTATTTATTTATTATGTTTCGATTTAGTCCTGTTTCTACGCCAATAGAGAATGCAGATTATTATAATTTTTTTATTATTTCCCTCTCAATACATCACTGTCGGTAACTGTCTCTTTAACATGTAACTGTGGCTCCGATGGAGCCGATTAAGTTGTAGTAGTGGGATGGCGTGTTTGTTGTGCACAAGTAACCTCTTACTTGGAAGAGGTGTACTTGGTGACAGCCTTGGTGCCCTCAGACACGGCATGCTTGGCCAGTTCACCGGGCAGCAAGAGTCGGACAGCTGTCTGGATTTCCCGACTTGTAATGGTGGAGCGTTTGTTGTAGTGCGCCAGGCGGGAAGCCTCGGCAGCGATGCGCTCGAAGATGTCGTTCACGAAAGAGTTCATGATGGACATAGCTTTGGAGGAGACTCCTGTGTCGGGGTGCACTTGCTTCAGTACCTTGTAGATGTAGATGCTGTAGCTTTCCTTCCTCCTGCGCTTCTTCTTCTTGTCACCCTTGGCAATGGCCTTCTGGGCCTTTCCAGCCTTCTTGGCAGCCTTTCCGGAAGTTTTGGGAGGCATGGCGGCACAGTTACTCGTGGCGCGGAGCGAGAGAATTGAAAACTGGCCCGACTAACTTTTCCTTATATACCGAGCGGGCCGCTCAGGATCAGACTGGCTGCAGCTACGGCTCTCTTACATTGGTTGGGTCCGCGAGACGGCCACCTGGCCTGATCCTGAGCTTGGTATAAAAGACCAAGGTGGCGGGCGGAAATTTAACTCCTATCACGAAAAGCAGCAGCAGCAACATGTCAGGACGCGGCAAGGGAGGCAAGGTGAAGGGCAAGTCAAAGTCCCGTTCTAGCAGGGCCGGACTCCAGTTCCCCGTGGGTAGGATCCACCGTCTCTTGCGTAAAGGCAACTATGCTGAGCGTGTTGGTGCAGGTGCACCTGTGTACCTTGCAGCCGTCATGGAGTACCTGGCAGCAGAAGTGCTCGAGCTGGCCGGTAACGCCGCCCGCGACAACAAGAAGACCCGCATTATCCCGCGTCATCTTCAGCTTGCCATTCGCAATGACGAGGAGCTGAACAAGCTCCTATCTGGAGTCACCATTGCCCAAGGGGGTGTCCTTCCTAACATCCAAGCTGTGCTCCTCCCCAAGAAGACAGAGAAGAAATAAGAACCCAAGGTTCGTTCACACAAGACAACCTAACCAAACAGGCTCCTTTCGGAGCCACAGGATATCACTTAAAGAGAGAAATATACGACATCAACGTTTTGCAGGATAACACTCTATTTTACGTGTAATTAGCATAGTATTGTGGAAATTGAGTGAAATTGTTTTTGAATGGTGTAGATGTGAAGGGCGGTTGTGGGGGCCTGGGGTGGGGGACTTAAACGGGACTTAGAAGGGCGCAGAAGCAGAAGCAGAAGCAGCTTTAGCAGCAGCAGCAGCCAGGGAGGCGACCTTATTTTCAGTCAGGTTCATACACAAAGAAATACATCAGATTCATTGACAGTACAGTACACATTTACCAGTGTGGGCTAGCCAATTTGGGATAAAGAGCAAGAATGTAATGTCCTCAATGAAGTAATGACATAGTTCAAGATACAATAAGTGAGGTGGCCTGAAGTCTTTGACAGTGTCCCATTCAATAATATAGTAGTGCTTTAAAGGTGTATCACCAAGTTTACATGCTGAGTGTTCCGGTATGGGTACAGCGTTACTAACTAGCCAGATGTGTCTGTATCCTAACCTAATTCTGGCCACGACTACATCACACAGGCAGGCAGGAGCAAGTTGTTTGGACACTCTTCCTAGCCCCCTTGGTCCCTGTTCACCTACCTACTGTAGCAGTAAGTAGGTACCTGTTGTAAATCGAAAGGTTGCCAATTCGTATTCAGGGAAAGTTGTTGGAGCTTCTAAACTTGAACTGACACAATCCGAGGAGTGGTGACCCGAGGATCACAGACACTATCTCTCCCACTACAAATCCCTTCCTAACCTCCTGCTCCTTCCTATGTCCTCCCAAAATTGAACCATGCTATCGCAAAGGTAATAATACAGGTAGAGACAACAACATATTTTCCTATTGTCTTATTATATATTAATAACAGAAACGCTGCCGCCATCCCGGAGGCTTTACATTGTCTCACTGTTCATTCCCTCCACAATTCTTCCTCTTACTTCTTCTTCTTCTTCTTCTTCTTCTTCTTCTTCTTCTTCTTCTTCTTCTTCTTCTTCTTCTTCTTCTTCTTCTTCTTCTTCTTCTTCTTCTTCTTCTTCTTCTTCTTCTTCTTCTTCTTCTTCTTCTTCTTCCATCAATACTTTATTAACGGTGTATGTAAGTTTCACCATGTTTTGCACTACAGCGGTAGAGCAAAGTATATTTTGTTAGCAATAAACCAAAAGCATATTTTATGGCCTAATCATCACTACATAGAACACCACCCATAAAGCATGATACTAGTAGACCACAAAAACTGCTATAAACCCCCAAAGCATATTTTATTGCCTAATCATCACTACATAGAACACCACTCATAAAGCATGATACTATTAGACCACAAACTGCTATAAACCCCAATAATATACTATACTAGTGACTCTAATTGTGTTACCCAATATTATACGAAATAATACTATAAAACATAATAATAAACACACTAATAGTGTATATTAGTTGAATGCACAATCTGATGAGAAGTCAAAAAAAAAAAAAAAAAAAATAGCAACAACCTAGAAAGAGTGTAGAGTATTTTTGTGCAAACTATTATACTAGTAGATGGTCTAAGATAACTGTATGTGAAGGAAAAGGTGTGCTCTCCACTCAAACTTTCTTTTTATGAAATCTCCTACTCCCCAGCTGAGCGGTACGCCCAATGGGAAACAAAACGTGGCACATAACACGCCGCCCGCCAGCTCTGGCTCGGTGAATAGGAATCAGTAATCGGGCGGAGTATAAACAACACCGCCGCCAATGTGCTCCTCCCATCTCTGAGGAAATCTGGCGGGCAACTTAGTATTATATTAGCATGTAATAATAATAACAATAATAATAATAATACTACTACTACTACTACTAATAATAATAATAATAATAATAATAATATTAATAATAATAATATTAATAATAATAACATGCAATTTCATTTTATAACACATACTAACAAAATAGTGTATAGCCTACTATACTTAACTATAATAGGTTAGGTTGCGTAGGAGGATCTAAAAAGTACAGTAGTATACACACACACACACACACACACACACACACACACACACACACATACATATAGACAACAAACTAAATTAGAAACCACACGTCAGTGAAGTTATCAAATCCTCCAGTTTCCGTCTCCACCTCCTACGCCGACTCAAGTCCCTCGGTGGTCCTGCACACGAGCTCCTCAGTGTTTACACAACATTCATACTTCCCAAGCTCACCTATGCCTCCTCCACCTGGTCTTCCTCCCTAAATGCCACACAACGTAAACACCTCGAAAAAGTGCAAAAGAGGCCATGCAAGATTATTCTCTACCCTTCCTACTCCACATATCAAGAAGCGCTCAACACACTGACCCTTTAGACTCTCACTGACCATCACCACGACCTCATCTGCAAATTTGGTAAGAAGCTTCTACACCATCCCCGACACCGGCTCCTACTACCACCTGAGATCCCTAGTCCGAGAATTGCTCTTCGACACCACAACCGCATCCAGCCCAGCCCATACGTGCACGAACTGATCGCTATAAGAACAGCCCAGTCCCAACCATTGTAAAAATTATCGATAACTTGTAATAAATCAGTGTACTCACTCCCAGTAAACACTACTCCTTGCACTGTCACTATGTTGAAATGAACTGTAGTTTGAGCTTTTCCCCAGCTAGTTATTATATGTCTTATTTGTGTCACTCATGTTACTTGTATATTATTTGTAATTCGTAACCCATTCCCCAAATATGTAACTGTATATTTTCAGTCTTCTGGCTGCCAAGCTCTTTCAATAAACCGTTAAATTATTATTATTATTATTATTATTTATATGTTGGCCCATACCAACTCACTCCCCTGAACCCTCCTCCCCAGCGGACTATCAACAAGTTCTTGCCATAAGGTACTATCTCATTTGGCCAAGGAATGGAACCAGTGATGAATAGTGGTGAACAGTGCTTAACTCAGTGAAAAACAACTCGGCAGTTGAGTCTTACCCAAGCTAGCTAACCACCTTCACACAGTGAGGTCCCAGGTACCCAGTTATACTTCCCCTGAGACTCCACGATAGAGAGGCCTGGGACCACACCTCACCCACTTGAATGAGTGAGTCATGTCGACCACGTGGTGTCCCCAAGATGCTACGACAACACGTAGTGAATGTTTTGCTACAGCATCATCATGTGAATTTCCTCATAACACCATCTGTGAGGTAACTGCTACATCATCAGGCCCCTCATAACGCCATCTGTGAGGGAGTTACTACACTACGTGTCTGGTGTTCAACATCTCACCTTACATGATCTACGCGTGCAAACATTAATCTGTATGTTCACTGTGTGCTCCTTCACCTTTCTCTAATGAGGGCTTTTGTTAAACCACCAATTTATGATGTACTAAGTCATTTGTGTCCAATGTATACTTTCGAAAAGCCCTTGTTTGGGGAAGGTAGGAGAGAGTAGTCGTCATTATTGTCCAAGCCACATTATTTATTTCTATATATAAGTAATGCAGGCTGGTTTTTAAATACCTCAATCCCCTAACGGTGCCGTTTGTATATTAAGAAATACCGAAGCCATACAGTACAACACCAGCGAATATGAAGTATCACTGTAACCGGCAACTGTTACTCACTCATACCTACATACATATAGAGAGTCTTTACAGAATGATAGCAGACACGAGGAAGACGAACAACAAGAGGAGAAGAGTTAGAAGAAAATCAACTTCAAGCTAAGAAGAAGAATACCAAGACATTTCCTCCAAACAAGAAAACAACACACACAATCAAGCCGACCAAACACTGAGAAACCATGGCGGAACCCAACATGCACCGGACGCTTGACCTGACTCTATCCTGCCGCATCCAGGCGAGTTGCTGCTTAAAGTCCCTCACGCAAGCGCTGTTTAGCCACTGCACCTATTCTATCCTCCTAAAATTCACTTCAATCCCCCCCTGCCACTAGCATGTTATGTATGTATGTATGTATGTATGTATGTATGTATGTATGTATGTATGAATGAATGATAACTGCAACTTTGTGTATTAAAACTCATTACTCTTACCGAAGTAATATAGTGCGTGGTTATGTTATGTCATGTTAGGATAGATTATAAACTACATTGGGTTACATTTCGTGAGGTTCGGTGACGCTACAGGAAGTTAGGTGAGGTACCTGGAGGTTAGGTGAATGTTGACTGACTGACTGACAATTATTAGGAAGTGGTTCCAACACGTTCACACACAACCTATACTCATACCACAAGTCCAGAATTAGAGAGGATCATGTTATTGGATATATTTTCAACGATTTACTCAGTGTCTAACCAACTCTTTAGCGATTTAAATGTGGACCTAAAATTAGGTCCGTATATTTGTTTGTCGTGGTGGTGGTGGTGGTGTGCGCCCGTCCATCAGGTTGATTAACCACCAAAACCATAAAGGGTGCGGCCCTGCCGTTTCAGGGCATACACCACATCCATGGCGGTGACGGTCTTCCTTTTTGCGTGCTCGGTGTAGGTGACGGCGTCACGGATGACGTTCTCCAGAAACACCTTGAGGACGCCGCGGGTCTCCTCGTAGATGAGGCCGGATATACGTTTAACACCTCCACGCCGAGCTAGACGACGAATGGCGGGCTTGGTGATACCCTGGATGTTGTCACGAAGCACCTTACGATGACGCTTGGCGCCACCCTTTCCAAGTCCCTTGCCTCCTTTGCCTCGTCCAGTCATGTTGTTGTGGTTGCTACTACAGGTGGTCCTGGTGTGGCTTCGCCGATCGATCGAAAATGCTAGTGACAGGGGGGAAGGAGGTTCAGGAGAAGAATAAAGGGAGGATTGAAGTGAATTTTAGGAGGAGAGAACAGATGCAGTGGCTAAACACCGCTTGCGTGAGGGATTATAAGATGGGGGCAGCAGCAACAACCCGGCTGGACGCGGCAGGGAGGCGACAAGACAAGGCCAGCGTCAGGTCAAGCGTCAGGTCAAGCGTCAGGTCAGGCGTCAGGTGCGTGTTGGGTTGGGCAATGGATGTTCAGTGCTTGGTCGGCTTGATTGTGTTTTGGTTTCTTGTGTGGAGGGGATGTCTTGGTCTTCTTAGCTTGATGTCGATTTTCTTCTCTCTCTCCTTCTCTTCTTGCTCTCTTGAATTGTCCATTCGTTTGTGTTTGGGTCTTCTTGTTCGTCTTCCTCGTATTTTAAGTCCTCATAGGTGTGGAAGAATTCAGAGAGGGAGAGGTTGACCACGTGGGCTTCAGCACCACTGGCCGCGTGGGCTTCAGCACCACGGGCCACGTGGTGTTCTTGGTTCTGTGTGGTGGGCTGCTTCTGTTGAGTTTTCTTTTCTTGGTTTTTCTTTACTGCTGGTTTTTTCTTTTCTTGGGAGCGTACAGCAAGGAGGGCCTCTTTGTAGCTCAGTTTTTTCTCAAGACGAGCCTTGGCTACCCTGCATTCCTCCTTCCATCTGGGGCAGGTCCGGTCGGCGGAGGAGTGTGGGCCACCACAGGCAACGCATTTTTTCTCTGTGTTGGGGCAGGCCGTGTAGCGGTGTCCAGGGCTGCCACACATGGAGCAGGTGTCTTCCTGCGCCTCACACTTGTTTACAGTGTGTCCATAGTGCTGGCATTTGTAACACCGTTTAGGTCTGCAGTAGGGCTTGACTGGCATAGTTACCCACGCCAGTTGAGCTTCCTTGGGTAGGGTGGAGTGGTGTCCGATGAGGGCAGTGGTGTCGGACAGCTTCTTCACAACTTGGAGCTGCTGCTCCTTGAGGAGCTCACTCAGCTCTGCTTTGTCCATGTGGGCAATTTCGGCGTGGGAGATTACACCCAGCTTCAAGTTGTCCCACATGAAGGCAAACATTTTAAAAGGAATGCCGTTGATGTCTGGGATCTCCGCGAGTTGAGCGGGCATGCCCATCTCGGCGAAGGTGATCTTGATGTCACCATGGAGCTTTAGGCGTTCTACCTTGGTGACCCCCACGATCCCATTAGCTTCGAAAAACTTCTGGAGAACTAGGAGGTTTAGTTTCTTGGGGCAGGTCGGCGTGTCCGGACGTATCCGCGCCACGTTAACAAACTCGTATCCGTTCATGGTGAGGGAGAGAGAGTGTCTGTGGCTTCGCCCACGGTTTGGTGGGAGTAGGTGGCGTGCTGTGGACGCAGCGGTAGTATCGTTCATCCAAGGCCGTCCCTCCCTCTTGGAGGTGGGGCGTAGCTTGCGGATGACGCATGCGGCACTCGTGGCCAATGAGGTGGCCACTGAGGTGGAGAATGTCTGTATATAAGCCCGCCCGCCTGCCGGGCCGCCCGTATTGACTATTTCGTCGTCGAGATGGCCCGTACTAAACAGACTGCCCGCAAGTCCACTGGAGGCAAGGCTCCACGGAAGCAGCTTGCCACCAAGGCAGCTCGCAAGTCCGCCCCAGCCACCGGTGGTGTCAAGAAGCCCCATCGTTACAGGCCCGGAACCGTCGCCCTTCGTGAGATCCGTCGTTACCAGAAGAGCACAGAGCTACTCATCAGGAAGCTGCCCTTCCAGCGCCTGGTGCGTGAGATCGCCAGGATTTCAAGACTGACCTGCGCTTCCAGTCGTCTGCCGTCATGGCTCTGCAGGAAGCCTCTGAGGCTTACCTGGTGGGTCTTTTCGAGGACACCAACCTGTGTGCCATTCACGCCAAGCGCGTTACCATCATGCCCAAGGACATCCAGCTGGCCCGGCGCATCCGCGGAGAGCGTGCTTAAGTCCTCTTCCTTGGGGAAAAACAAAAAGCACAACAAAACCTACCAGACATCTATAACTCGGCCCTTCTCAGGGCCAAAGAACTGTTCTGAAGATAATTTTCATGACAATCGAAATGGTTGGTGGTAGGAGAGCGTTAATTTCGGTTACCCAAATCGCCTAACGGTAAGTTGGTAACATTCGTGCAGGCACGATTGTATAGTAGGTCATCAATTCGGGAGGTGGGTGGGTGCAACAAACAAGAGCTAGTAACAAATAAATATATAAAGAAGAAGTAAGTAAATAAATAAATAAAATAAAAGAACATACAATAAAAAAAAAAAAAAAAATTGTTTACATGAAATAGGCGTGCTGCAAACAAGAAATGAAGCCCAAACACACTCCATGTATGTCACTTTGCAGTGGGTGTACAACTACTCCACGCAGAATTTATTTATTTATTTATTATGTTTCGATTTAGTCCGGTTTCTACGCCAATAGAGAATGCAGATTA
This sequence comes from Homarus americanus, assembly GCF_018991925.1. Classification (NCBI taxonomy): domain Eukaryota; kingdom Metazoa; phylum Arthropoda; class Malacostraca; order Decapoda; family Nephropidae; genus Homarus; species Homarus americanus. Next base: position 3,923 of record NW_024721892.1, on the reverse strand, counting down.
TTATAATTTTTTTTTTATTTATTTCCCTCTCAATATATCACTGTCGGTAACTGTCTCTTTAACATGTAACTGTGGCTCCGATGGAGCCGATTAAGTTGTAGTAGTGGGATGGCGTGTTTGTTGTGCACAAGTAACCTCTTACTTGGAAGAGGTGTACTTGGTGACAGCCTTGGTGCCCTCAGACACGGCATGCTTGGCAAGTTCACCGGGCAGCAAGAGTCGGACAGCTGTCTGGATTTCCCGACTTGTAATGGTGGAGCGTTTGTTGTAGTGCGCCAGGCGGGAAGCCTCGGCAGCGATGCGCTCGAAGATGTCGTTCACGAAAGAGTTCATGATGGACATAGCTTTGGAGGAGACTCCTGTGTCGGGGTGCACTTGCTTCAGTACCTTGTAGATGTAGATGCTGTAGCTTTCCTTCCTCCTGCGCTTCTTCTTCTTGTCACCCTTGGCAATGGCCTTCTGGGCCTTTCCAGCCTTCTTGGCAGCCTTTCCGGAAGTTTTGGGAGGCATGGCGGCACAGTTACTCGTGGCGCGGAGCGAGAGAATTGAAAACTGGCCCGACTAACTTTTCCTTATATACCGAGCGGGCCGCTCAGGATCAGACTGGCTGCAGCTACGGCTCTCTTACATTGGTTGGGTCAGCGAGACGGCCACCTGGCCTGATCCTGAGCTTGGTATAAAAGACCAAGGTGGCGGGCGGAAATTTAACTCCTATCACGAAAAGCAGCAGCAGCAACATGTCAGGACGCGGCAAGGGAGGCAAAGTGAGGGGCAAGTCAAAGTCCCGTTCTAGCAGGGCCGGACTCCAGTTCCCCGTGGGTAGAATCCACCGTCTCTTGCGTAAGGGCAACTATGCTGAGCGCGTTGGTGCAGGTGCCCCTGTGTACCTTGCAGCCGTCATGGAGTACCTGGCAGCAGAAGTGCTCGAGCTGGCCGGTAACGCCGCCCGCGACAACAAGAAGACCCGCATTATCCCACGTCATCTTCAGCTTGCCATTCGCAATGACGAGGCGCTGAACAAGCTCCTGTCTGGAGTCACCATTGCCCAAGGGGGTGTCCTTCCTAACATCCAAGCTGTGCTCCTCCCCAAGAAGACAGAGAAGAAATAAGAACCCAAGGTTCGTTCACACAAGACAACCTAACCAAACAGGCTCCTTTCGGAGCCACAGGATATCACTTAAAGAGAGAAATATACGACATCAACGTTTTGCAGGATAACACTCTATTTTACGTGTAATTAGCATAGTATTGTGGAAATAGAGTGAAATTGATTTTGAATGTTGTAGATGTGAAGGGTTACTGCGGGGGCCTGGGGTGGGGGACTTAAACGGGACTTAGAAGGGCGCAAGAAGCAGCAGCAGCAGCAGCAGCAGCAGCCAGGGAGGCGACCTTATTTTCAGTCAGGTTCATACACAAATAAATACATCAGATTCATTGACAGTACAGTACACATTTACCAGTGTGGGCTAGCCAATTTGGGATAAAGAGCAAGAATGTAATGTCCTCAATGAAGTAATGACATAGTTCAAGATACAATAAGTGAGGTGGCCTGAAGTCTTTGACAGTGTCACATTCAATAATATAGTGCTTTAAAGGTGTATCACAAAGTTTACATGCTGAGTGTTCCGGTATGGGTACAGCGTTACTAACTTGCCAGATGTGTCTGTATCCTAACCTAATTGTGGCCACGACTACATCACGCAGGCAGGCAGGAGCAAGTTGTTTGGACACTATTCCTAGCCCCCTTGGTCCCTGTTCACCTACTGTAGCAGTAAGTAGGTACCTGTTGTAAATCGAAAGGTTGCGAATTCGTATTCAGGGAAAGTTGTTGGAGCTTCTAAACTTGAACTGACACAATCCGAGGAGTGGTGACCCGAGGATCACAGACACTATCTCTCCCTTCCTACCCTCCTGCTCCTTCCTCTGTCCTCCCAAAATTGAACCATGCTATCGCAAAGGTAATAATACAGGTAGAGACAACAACATATTTTCCTATTGTCTTATTATATATTAATAACAGAAACGCTGCCGCCATCCCGGAGGCTTTACATTGTCTCACTGTTCATTCCCTCCACAATTCTTCCTCGTACTTCTTCTTCTTCTTCTTCTTCTTCTTCTTCTTCTTCTTCTTCTTCTTCTTCTTCTTCTTCTTCTTCTTCCATGAATACTTTATTAACTGTGTATGTAAGTTTCACCATGTTTTGCACGACAGCGGTAGAGCAAAGTATATTTTGTTAGCAATAAACCAAAAGCATATTTTATGGCCTAATCATCACTACATAGAACACCACCCATAAAGCATGATACTAGTAGACCACAAAAACTGCTATAAACACCCAAAGCATATTTTATTGCCTAATCATCACTACATAGAACACCACTCATAAAGCATGATACTATTAGACCACAAACTGCTATAAACCCCAATAATAAACTATACTAGTGACTATAATTGTGTTACCCAATATTATACGAAATAATACTATAAAACATAATAATAAACACACTAATAGTGTATAATAGTGACTATAATTGTGTTACCCAATATTATACGAAATAATACTATAAAACATAATAATAAACACACTAATAGTGTATATTAGTTGAATGCACAATCTGATGAGAAGTCAAAAAAAAAAAAAACAACATAACAATAACCTAGAAAGAGTGTAGAGTATTTTTGTGCAAACTATTATACTAGTAGATGGTCTAAGATAACTGTATGTGAAGGAAAAGGTGTGCTCTCCACTCAAACTTTCTTTTTATGAAATCTCCTACTCCCCAGCTGAGCGGTACGCCCAATGGGAAACAAAACGTGGCACATAACACGCCGCCCGCCAGCTCTGGCTCGGTGAATAGGAATCAGTAATCGGGCGGAGTATAAACAACACCGCCGCCAATGTGATCCTCCCATCTCTGAGGAAATCTGGCGGGCAACTTAGTATTATATTAGCATGTAATAATAATAACAATAATAATAATAATAATAATAATACTACTACTACTACTACTAATAATAATAATAATAATAATAATATTAATAATAATAATATTAATAATAATAACATGCAATTTCATTTTATAACACATACTAACAAAATAGTGTATAGCCTACTATACTTAACTATAATAGGTTAGGTTGCGTAGGAGGATCTAAAAAGAACAGTAGTATACACACACACACACACACACACACACACACACACACACACACACACACACACACACACACACACACATACATACATATAGACAACAAACTAAATTAGAAACCACACGTCAGTGAAGTTATCAAATCCTCCAGTTTCCGTCTCCACCTCCTACGCCGACTCAAGTCCCTCGGTGTTCCTGCACACGAGCTCCTCAGTGTTTACACAACATTCATACTTCCCAAGTTCACCTATGCCTCCTCCACCTGGTCTTCCTCCCTAAATGCCACACAACGTAAACACCTAGAAAAAGTGCAAAAGAGGCCATGCAAGATTATTCTCTACCCTTCCTACTCCACATATCAAGAAGCGCTCAACACACTGACCCTTTAGACTCTCACTGACCATCACCACGACCTCATCTGCAAATTTGGTAAGAAGCTTCTACACCATCCCCGACACCGGCTCCTACTACCACCTGAGATCCCTAGTCCGAGAATTGCTCTTCGACACCACAACCGCATCCAGCCCAGCCCATACGTGCACGAACTGATCGCTATAAGAACAGCCCAGCCCCAACCATTGTAAAAATTATCGATAACTTGTAATAAATCAGTGTACTCACTCCCAGTAAACACTACTCCTTGCACTGTCACTATGTTGAAATGAACTGTAGTTTGAGCTTTTCCCCAGCTAGTTATTATATGTCTTATTTGTGTCACTCATGTTACTTATATATTATTTGTAATTCGTAACCCATTCCCCAAATATGTA
>NW_024721891.1:0-8337 GCF_018991925.1 Homarus americanus | reverse complement strand
GTTCTTTAAACGCATATCTTAGGTTAGTAAGTACACTAATTAATCAGCAATTAAACTGAATCTTAAGGCAACACTCCCTACTTTTGTCATACTTCATAAAATTCGGTTAACCTCCTTTTTTATAATACTGTATTCATAAGCACACAATGCGGCAGACAAATACAACGAGCACAAAACTATTCTCTCTGATCACTGTACGACCAGGGGATAAAAACGAGAACCAGAACGAGTAGATCCTGTTATGGCCAGACTCCCCACACACACTATTACAAGCAGCTCAATATCCACTAAGATTTGACGCGTATTAACACATAACTTGACCTCATTCAAGGCCTCAGCAAGTTATAGATCTACTCAATGTTTCAAGAGATCCGTAGGCAAAAACAAGAAAAACAAATGACTATCGAAACACATTATATTTCCTGACACCAAAAAGACACAAATATCGACCAAACTCAGTACAATTTTTGAATTTGTTCCTCATAAATGTAAGATGACTTTCACAGTATAAAAACAAACAAGGAATGTATATACAAAGTTGATATTCTCAAAGGTTCCCAAGTTATCCTTATTCCGTAACTGGATATGATAGAATGCATCAAAGTATATAGATGACCTAAGTGGCGGTACAAACTTAAGACAGCCAACATGACCTGTAAATTGTACTCGGACTACCGTTGTGGAAAATCATAACGAGCCAAATTTGATGTTCCGGACCCAGGTAATATGAGACTGTTAAGCTCCATGTTGCCGCTGTAGTCACGGGAGGAAACTTTTCAGCTGAATGTGGACACAAGTCGACGCCGCAATACCTACAATAATTCCCATTTTATTCGTAGACGCGAACTAAAAATATTGCATCGGTTTTTGTTTCCGACTACAAATGTCACCATTACACTATACTTACACATTTCAGGAAAGAAAAATCCCCGGCAAGTACATAAAAGACTTTACAAGAATAATTTCCACATCATCTTTTGAGCGAAAATCCTTTGAAATAGATAACAAATATTATGGTAATAATATTATCACATGTTCATTTATGATTGTTTATGTTGCAAATGTTTTTAAATGTTTCAACGTAAAATGTGTTTATCTTTCCTGTTTATTTCAAACTTGTTTACGTTTCCAGACTTACCTCTGGGTCCATTTCTGAAATAAATATTCCCTCCAAGTTGGAACCAACAAAACGCGCAACACACACACACTTACAGTTTAACTTGCTACATCAGGCGTTGAGTCACAGTGTGTGCAATTGTGTTGAATTTAATGATGCGAATAAGCCTTCTCCCATCGCAGCCCTGACGGAGCACACCATTACGGCCAAGTTGTGCAACAAACAGACGAATCTCACGTGCCTTTTACTACTGCACTACGACTACCGACACGACCACCGACACTACAACCACAAGCACGACCACCACCGGCACCACGACCACCACCGGCACCACGACCACCACCGACAACACGACCGCCACCGACACCAATACCACCGACACGACCAACTCCATGACCATAACAGACACCACGACCACTGACACTTTGACAACCAACCAGTTCCATTCCCAGTAATCACAACACTACCATCCGTACTACAACACCATTTCGACTACCACTACCTACAACAACAACAACCATCACCTCCTATTAACTCTAACCACCACAACTACTAACCACAACCTGACAACAATTTGCCAGACTAATAAAAAAAATCACTAACCTCAACCCTAAAAACCAATAACCATAAACCACTAATGACAAATAACAATGACTAATAACCATAAACCTGACAAACACTTACCACAATCACTAACCACAAATAACAAACTAACCGCTTCCTCGACAAACCACTACCACAAACAACACCCCCTACTAACCACAACGTTAACAACCACAACCACTTCCAACCAGCACTAACCACTACCACCGATGCACGACTCCCCCAGTGTTAAGACGTGTGCATCTGCTGTCAGCGCCAACTTGGGAGGCTGTGTGCTATCTTACCTGCATTATGGACACTGGAGCGTAAACTGCATGTTTCACGGGGGTTGAGTGAGAGCCCCGCATATTGTATTGTCACGTGTGAAATACTGCCACCTAATATTTCTGGTGCGGTTGAGGGCAATGTATGTGTGTGTGTGTGTGCGTGTGTGTGTGTGTGTGTGTGTCAACACACACAACACATACCTTCACTCATTTACTCACTCTTACTCATTTTCACACTTTCTCTCACTCACACTCATCCTCACTGTCTTTCTCCATCCCTCCCCTCTCTCTCTGTCTACTTCGTTATTACTGTTCTCTCTTCTCTTTCCCCTTCTCACCCCCTTTCCCCCTTTTACCTCTCTTCCTCCCACCTTCTCTCTCTCTCCCTCCCGCCCTCCCTCCCTCCCTCGATCCCACCCTCTGTCTTTCTCTTAGGTGGAGCGAGAGAGAGAGAGAGAGAGAGAGAGACGGAAGCTTGGTGATATAATAATAAATGAGGCAAAAAAGCATTTGTAAACATAAGGATGATATTTTTGGGTTAATACTCGACAAAAATCGCCAAAAGTTCAATCACTGTAACTCTCCTGTTGAAGTATGTCTGTTGAGACAATTTATTGGTCAACTAAATAAACGAGAAAATGTGAGAGCCAATACCGTGTTACTGAATATCTGGGGTGGTGGCAGTTGGGGGTGGTGGTAGTTGGGGGGTGGTGGTAGTTGGGGGGTGGTGGTAGTTGGGGGTGGTGGTAGTTGGGGGTGGTGGTAGTTGGGGGTGGTGGTAGTTGGGGGGGTTGTTGGTAGTTAAGGGTGGTGGTGGTGGGAGTAGTTTTGGTGTGTAGAGGAAGCGGCTTGGCAACACCTATCACAATAAAACAAAAGCAATAGCGATCATGAACTTAAAAATCTCATTAAAATAATAACGTCAATATCAATTTCATGCGATTCAACAAGTAAGAACGAGGAACATCTACAGTACACAAATAACTGAAAAGATGTATATATAAATACTGTACGATGAAGAAGACGTCACAGATAATGTATTTAAAACAAAGACAATCACATAGTACAGCGTTCACCTCTACCAGTGGAAAACTTGGTGGAAAAGAAATAGGAAACTGACGAAGTAAATTTGAAAAAAAAATGACGAAATGAATTTGGAAGCTCACGAAGTAAACTAGGAAAATGATAAATGCTCATGTCAACACTCGCTTCACTTGTCACATAAAACAACGTGTCAACAAACAGACTATTATAATACGTAGTCTGTTTGTTGACACGTTGTTTGTCACATTGAATTGTCACATAATTATGTGACAATTCCAAATCTAACCGAACCCATTATTATTTCGTACTGTCTCCGAGTTGATGCTAGTGAAGGTGTTGGTGGGAGTGAGGAAGGATGGTGGTGAAGGTGTTGGTGGCAGTGAGGGAGGATGATGGTGGTGGTGAAGGTGTTAGTGGCAGTGAGGGAGGATGATGGTGGTGGTGAAGGTGTTGGTGGCAGTGAGGGAGGATGATGGTGGTGGTGAAGGTGTTGGTGGCAGTGAGGGAGGATGATGGTGGTGGTGGTGAAGGTGTTGGTGGGAGTGAGGAAGGATGGTGATGATGGTGTTGGTATTGTTGGCAGTGAGGGAGGATGGTGGTGGTGAGGTGGTGTCGGTTGTAAGGAGGAAAAAGGTGAGGTGGTGGTGATGAAAGGTGGGAGCTGGAGGAGTTTACAGGAGGTACACACAAATATATATAATAATGAAAGCAAGAAACACGTCTACAAAATAATAGAAAAACATTCACAGTATACGAACGTTCTATGGGGAGGGAGGGAGGGGGAGGGGAGGAGGGAGGAGGAGGAGGAGGGAGGGAGGGAGGGGGAGGGAGGGAGGGAGGGGGAGGGAGGGGAGGGAGGGGGAGGGAGGGAGGGAGGGGGAGGGAGGAGGGAGGGGAGGGAGGGGGAGGGGGAGGGGAGGGGGAGGAGGGGGAGGGACTACACAACTTCCTCTCTACCCCCTTCCGCAGAGATTCAACATGAAGAAAATCCTCCCGTTAGTGTTGAAATAATAGAAGGAAATTATTCAACCTTTCAAAGTGTAGTTTACTTTCCTACTCAAGCACGTGTACGTCTGTGTGTGTGTGTGTGTGTGTGGACTCGTCATGCTTGACCTTCCTCTCATTAGGCTTCAATTCTTATTAGCAACACTTCAAAATTCATAAAATCAATCATGTTTTATATGTTTACTGCATTATGGAGCTTTGTTGGGGATACCATAAGAAAATTAGTTTCATGTATACCGATCATTACCAAGCATCACCTATCAGTTCTCTGCAACGGTTTACCGAATATTATACAGTATGTTTTACTGTAATGTTTACGTACAGTAAGCCCTCACGACCAAACACTTAAATGTTTGCATCTGTGAGTGCAAATTTGTCCGTGGTGAGTCTTGAACGTATAATTGCACAATATTCTTCTTCAATTGGTCTAATCGTCTCAGACACTGACATCGGACAGAAGAACACCAGAATAACCGGACGGGAAACTAAATACCATCTTTGCATGGAAACAAATAAAGCATTAACAATAATTACCAACTACATCCCTCTCGACATAATCTTTTTTTAATATGACAACTTACACTGATCCAACAGTGACGAGTCTAAAATACCACATAATTTACATAAATAAATCATGGTAATGATGACCTTGTCAGCTTCTGAAATAGTCGAGAAGTTCACCAACCTATGTTGAGAAGTAATGTTGAAGAGTAAATACATGCAGCATAATCTCTGGTGAGGACCACAGCGACAACACCTGTTTGTAAAGGGACTTCAGGACGTTAACTCCCAAGAGGAATCTCACGGCTTTCACCTTAACACGGAGCAAAGGTCTCGTGCTTACATTAAGACATTTTTTTTATGTTCTCATAAAAAATTTAGTGGATAAGCTCCAACATTAACCTTACGGCTTACGTCCACAGGAACTCTCAAAATAAACATTTCCAGCTCTCAAGGGTCTTAAAGCCTGTGTGCACTCGTAAGCCTGATGTCTCACGCTCTCTCAAGACCCCGTCCCTAAATTTTCACAATTTTAACTTTATGGTCTTGACTCCCTTAATAACGTCACATGTACAATAATGTGAACGAGACGAAATAGGCTGTAAGGAATATTCAATCCCATGTTACTGAAGGAATCTGATGAAACACGACATTTCATCACGTCTTAGGCCACTAAAGTATCTTAATGCCTTCTTAATGCCTTCACTCAACGACACAAACTACTCATGAACCTCAGCCAATCTACTATATATCCCTTAACAACACTCGGCACACTCCACCTCTATATTACCTCACCAAAGGCGTTCACAGGAGAGGAACATCACTGAGAAGGAGGAGCGTCAGGAAATAAGCGAAGATTTGGGCATAGATTATATTATGCTTTATATTCTTGGTATGAAATTATGTATGAGAGTGTTGATGTGTACGTAATACAGAAATTTCCATTCTTCACTGCTTGCTCAATGGTCGTATGTTCAATAGGACTTAATTCATCACCTCACGGTCAGCACAGGTACTTTAATAACTCCCTCAAACAAATTCCTGTGTACGAGTATGAACTTGGGACCATTAGTGAACGTGAAAAACATTATTAGTTTACAAAACTCGCTGTCACCGAAATGTTACTACAGGGTGTTGAGTGGGAGAGAATGTTATACAATAACTATCATACAATTTTGTAAGCTGATATATTTTTCGTCTTTATACAGAACTATTTATACATAAAAAATTGAATAACATTGATGTAAGTGGCCTCAAAGGTTTTATTTTTTTCAAGAAATTAAATAATGTTATTTTAATATACAGTACGTAGACGCGTTAACTGGTTCTTTGATTGAAAAATTATATATATATATATATATATATATATATATATATATATATATATATATATCACCAATAATTATTAAGGCATAAAATGACAGTGGGTTTGGATTAGTTTAATAATTGAGATACTGAAGGTAGGTGCTAGCTTGCCAAGCAACAGGTGTCACCATGCATCACGTGACAACAACTGAGGACTCCTACTAAAACTTGAACTGATGCTAATACTGTAATTATTAATACTTCAGGTCGTTTGAAGATTAGCCCCAACTTATCTCATCATAAAATAAACCACCCTAACCTAACCTAAACCCCTCGCAGGCAGAGTTAGGGTGCTAATCACCTGGTTGGAGGAGGGGCTAATCTTCACCTGACCCAATACTTCTGCTAAACACCACCAAAATGTCTCGGGTTATTACACTGCACCATCACTGATTACCGAAAAAGTTATATTAATAATTTAATATGAATACAAGTTATGATAGAAATTCCGTTTACCAGTTACATAATATACAGAAACATAAGAAATGTTCAAGTTACACTCGGGAAATAACCTCATTCTCTGTAAGGTTCAAAGTACCGTTTGTGTACACTGATCACCTCCACTACTGTTATACTCAGGGGACGGAAACTAACAGGGAGGCAGGTTAGTTGCACTGGTAATTAAACACCCTAAGCTAACTAATCGCCAACCTAACCTATCGCTAACTTAACCTAACGCTAACCAAACCTAACCTACCGCTAACCAAACCTAACCTACCGCTAACCAAACCTAACCTACCGGAAACCAAACCTAACCTACAGCTAACCAAACCTAACCTACCGCTAACCAAACCTAACCTACCGGAAACCAAACCTAACCTACCGCTAACCAAACCTAACCTACCGCTAACCAAACCTAACCTACCGCTAACCAAACCTAACCTACCGGAAACCGAACCCCCATATTAGGTTTTGTGTGTTGCTCTCACTATTCACAAATGTAATGACGCAAGACGTTTAATAATGTTTAAGTGAAGTGAATTAGTCATGCTTTTGAGAGAGAGAGAGAGAGAGAGAGAGAGAGAGAGAGAGAGAGAGAGAGAGAGCTTAGTTCCACAAGTTTCCATGTCTGTTGTCGGGCGGAGTTCTCTCTAACATTTAATATACCCACAGAAGAGTACAGTATTGTTAGATGCTGGCCATGGGAAATCCGGTGTTATATTCACATAAATTTGACCATAGGTTTCCAATTGTCCCGAATGGCTTGGGTCACGCCCATTACACTGTAACTGTACATTGTAACACATGTCTATGGTAGCAATGGTCTCCATTAGCTTGACGTAAACTATAACAGATATGTATGTGTGTATGTGTGTGTGTGTGTGTGTGCGTGCGTGCGTGCGTGCGTGCGTGTGTGTGCGTGTGTGTATATGCGTGTGCCTCTGTGTGTGTGTGTGTGTGTATGTATGTATAACAATAATAATAATAATAATAATTAACGGTTTATTGAAAAAAAATTGCAGCCCGAAGGCTGAAAACATACATTAGACAAAAATGACTTATTACATACAAAGACATGGTGTAGGTGGGTCATTTAACAAAAGCTTTCATTATCAAAAGGAGAAGGAACAGGCCAACCGGCCTATTGCAGACTTCTTATTTTCTTTTCTTATGTTCTTATTCTGCAGCCGAATCAACTAGGGGCGTACACCCCAGTGACCCACTATCACTACAGGATTCGAACCGCTGACCTGTGAGTCAATAGGTGATTGATGCATCCACTCAAATATCTCGGCCAGTGTAATATCAGCCAACTCGTGAAGGCGGGTTTTTTTTTTTTAGGGCAATATCTATCATAAAGTCGATACAGAATATAGCCATTTGTCACATTTTTTACCCTGTAGTCGTGGTGCAATATCATACGAAAAAATGAAACAGTGAAAAAGTAATTAAACACGTGCACGATATATAACATATTGGCGACATTTTTCGCTTAGTAAGACTGGCGTTTTGATGTCCTGTGCATACTGTATATGAGCAAAATCAATGTTATCATGGTTATTTCAAACACACCAGAGACAAAGGTTATATCTATGGTTATGGTAAATACTCTGTTATTATTAGTGTAGATATTCAATTAGGTGTTTACTGAAAAGAAAAATACCCCAGAAGGAGAAAAAAAATCCCACCACCGTTTTCTTGGATAAATAAATAGTTGTTTTTCATAACTCTGCCCTTCAACAACTAATGTCTTTAAGCACATAACTAAATCCGTTCCGATACTCCTAACAATTCCTTTAGTTTACATCTCTATTCTGAGGAGTAGGACATAATTTAAACTCAATAACAGCAACACGTAACTAAAATTCATTCAATTATTTTTTTTCCTATTTTTTACACATTATAAGAATTTAATAATGTATTCGGGAGTTCACTTTTTTCTACTGTTATTTTTATTTTTTTTTACGATAACAAACAACGAAAAAAAATCGTATA
>NW_024721890.1:0-18040 GCF_018991925.1 Homarus americanus | reverse complement strand
TACATATAACAACATCCATCATCACTACATTTAACATCATCTATCATCACTATAATCAACACTACTCATCATCACTACAGTAATAAACTGAGCTTGAGTTATTAATAATTTGAGAAGTTCCAACCTTCATTAATTATATTTACGGTATGAATGGTGAAATTTTGAATTGACCTCAGTGGGGGTGCTGTAAGTCTGGGTCAGTATTAATAAAATGACGCCCCATAAAGTACAACAGATAACACAGTCTGTGGTATCTGTTGTACTTTATGGGGCCCTGGACCACACGCCACGTTTATGATATTGTATAATACAAATACGATTTGAGTATTTTTATTGTTACAATACACTTTTTGTGTTACGAGAGAGGTGTGTGACAGAAACGCCTCTCGTAGCATTGCGGCTGCACACCTCTCTCGTAGCGTTGCGGCCGCACACCTCTCTCGTAGCGTTGAGGCCGCACACCTCTCTCGTAGCGTTGAGGCCGCACACCTCTCTCGTAGCGTTGCGGCCGCACACCTCTCTCGTAGCGTTGAGGCCGCACACCTCTCTCGTAGCGTTGAGGCAGCACACCTCTCTCGGTACGTTGAGGCCGCACACCTCTTTAGTAGATGAGCGGCCGCACACCTCTCTTGCAGCGGAGCGGCCGCACACCTCTCTCGTAGCGTTGCGGCCGCACACCTGTCTCGTAGCGTTGCGGCTGCACACCTCTCTTGTAGCGTTGAGGCCGCACACCTCTCTCGTAGCGTTGAGGCCGCACACCTCTCTAGTAGCGGAGCGGCTACATACCTCTCTCGTAGTGTTGAGGCCGCACACCTCTCTCGTAGCGTTGAGGCAGCACACCTTTCTCGTAGCGTTGAGGCAGCACATCTCTCTCGTAGCGTTGAGGCCGCACATCTCTCTCGTAGCGTTGGGGTACACACCTCTCTCATAGCGTTGAGCAGCACACCTCTCTAATGGCCCAGGCAGCTCACACCTCTCTCGTAGTGTTGAGGCCGCACATCTCTCTCGTAGCGTTGAGGCCCACACACCTCTCTCGTAGCGTTGAGGCAGCACACCTCTCTAGTAGCGGAGCGGCTACACACCTCTCTCGTAGTGTTGAGGCCGCACACCTCTCTCATAGCGTTGAGGCCGCACACCTCTCTCGTAGCGTTGAGGCAGCACACCTCTCTCGTAGCGTTGAGGCCGCACACCTCTCTCGTAGCGTTGCGGCCGCACACCTCTCTCATAGCGTTGCGGCCGCACACCTCTCTCATAGCGTTGAGGCCGCACACCTCTCTCGTAGCATTGAAACAGCACACCTCTCTCGGTGCGTTGAAGCCGCACATCTCTTTAGTTGCTGAGCATGCCTCCTCTGTGTGGGCAGCTACACACCTCTCTCCCTACGTAGCTCCGAGGCCGCACCTCTCTCTTGTGGGGTTGCAGGCTTTTGCCTCTCTCTCGTAGTGTTGAGACACACCTCTCTCGTAGGGTTGCGGAAGCACACCTCTCTTGTAGCGTTGAGGCCGCACACCTCTCTCTAGTAGGGTTGCGGAAGCACACCTCTCTCGTAGCGTTGAGGCCGCACACCTCTCTCTAGTAGGGTTGCGGAAGCACACCTCTCTCGTAGCGTTGAGGCAGCACACCTCTCTCAGTGCGTTGAGGCCGCACACCTCTCTAGTAGCGGAGCCGCTACACACCTCTCTCGTAGCGTTGAGGCCACACACCTCTCTTGTAGGGTTGCGGAAGCACACCTCTCTTGCACCGGAGCATCCGCACTCCTCTCTCGTAGCGGAGCGGCCGCACACCTCTCTAGTAGCGGAGCGGCCGCACACCTCACTCGTAGCGGAGCGGCCGCACACCTCTCTAGTAGCGGAGCGGCCTCACTCCTCTCTCCGTCGGCGGGCTGACCACCTCTCTGTTGGCAGGCGGCCCCTCACTCTCTCTCATGTGGGCAGCCACACACCCTCTCTAGTAGCGGGCAGCCTCACTCCTCTCTCATGTGGGCAACCTCACTCCTACTCTCGTAGCAGGGCAACCTCACTCCTCTCTCATCCAGCGGGCAACCCACCTACTCTAGTAGCGGGCAACCTCACTCCCTCTCTCTCTAGTAGCGGAGCGGCCTCACTCCTCTCTCGTAGCGGAGCGGCCACACACCTCTCTCGTAGCATTGAGGCGGCACACCTGTCTTGCAGCGGAGCATCCGCACTCCTCTCTCGTAGCGGAGCGGCCGCACACCTCTCTAGTAGCGGAGCGGCCGCACACTTCTCTCGTAGCGGAGCGGCCGCACACCTCTAGTAGCGGACGCACACCTCTAGTAGCGGACGCACACCTCTCTCGTAGCGGAGCGGCGCACACCTCTCTCATAGTGTTGCGGCCGCACACCTCTCACGTAGCGTTGCGGCCGCACACCACTCTCTTAGCTTGTTCCACTTGTCTACCACCCTATGTGTGAACCAGTTCCTTCCTATCTCCCTCCTAAACTTATCCAACTTAAATCCGTTGCTACGAGTCCTATCCTGCTCGGATATTATAAGAACTTTATCTATATCTCATTTATTGATTCCTTTCACCCACTTAAATGCTTCTATCATATCTCCCCGCACTCTTCATCTTTCTAGGGAATGCAAGGTTAGTTTCTTTAACCTATCTTGATATGGAAGGTTTCTAAGTCCCGGAATCATTTTTGTCATTCTTCGCTGCACCGACTCCAGTGAATTGATATCCATTCTATATAATAAGGGCACCAGAACTGAACCCCATAATCGAGGTGCGGCCTGACTAGCGCAAGATATAGTTGCAATAAGACCTCTGCACTCATTACTTACACTTCTAGATATAAAACCTAATACTCTGTTTGCCTTATTTTGAACCTTAATATACTGTTTTCTAGGCCGTAGGTCCGGGCTTACAAGTACCCCTAAGTCGCTTTCACAAGTCGACTTCTCGAGGTTGATGTTGTTAAGGCTGTAATCATTGACAGTATTTGTTCTTCCAATGTTAAGTACGCTGCACTCGATGGTGTTGAATTTCATTTGCCATTTTTCTGACCACTCCTGCAGTTTATTTAAATCCTCCTGTAGTGCATTTGCATCATCCCCTGAATTAATCTGCCGCCCTATTTTGGTGTCATCCGCAAACTTGCTTATTACCCTGCTGATCCCAGTATCTATATCGTTTATATAGATTATGAACAAGAGTGGGCCCAGTACTGACCCCTGGGGAACCCCACTGGTTACACAGGCCCGCTGAGATCAGTTTTTACCTTAATATTTTGCTAAAATGATCACTAGATTAATCATTGAATACCCAAGAATATCTGTTGCCGTATTTTTTAATGCAGTAAGTATTATTAGGTTGCAAAGTGATGGAATTATTTTCTTAAATAGTTATCAAATGAAGAAACTTAGTTATCAGATCTTGGTAATTAATACATAACACAACAGGTGAGTCACATCTACTGTACCTTAACTAAAAAAATAAAACGAACGTAATCGAACAACTTCTGGTCTTAGCAGTGTGCTCCATAGTCTTGGGGATTATAACCTCCCCTGCCTCTGCTATTTTACGATCATATTTGTCTTAATTTGTGAACTTTCTGAGAATATTTAACATGTGTCAAGCATGTTGGTGTAGAGTGCAAAGGAAGTGTTATGTGATGAACGCGATGTTGTAAATTGCAAAGGAAAAAAGAAACCAGAAAAAATGAACTAGGATTTAGGACTGATGAGTTAACTTGCCCGGCGTGGCAGAGTTCCCACGCCAGCCGGTCACGACGGTTACTGGGTGCGTTCATAGTATAAGTTTGTTTGGTATATATTATTAAAATTATCTTGTTATTTGGCATAATACCCAGAATTTGTGATTGGTTGAGCATGTATGCATGTTATTTAGAGTAACTCGGCAACAATTTCGATCTGATAATTGTGTGATTTTGTTTGTTTACGTTTATAATTGAAAATGGACTACTAAATGTTAAAAATGATTAAACTTAAACTTTGGGGTGGGATTTTGGGGAAATGTCATGTAGGCGTCCATGTTTTTGGGGAAGATCAGTTGAAGGTCAGGGTCACACTACCATGTAGGTCAGGTTATTGCTGGTGGTGTTACTGTAGTGTAGGGGATGATAAAGCACTGACATGTCAACATGGCACTTATGAGATATGATTCTTACGATTTTTTTCTGCAAAGTTTTATACAGTACATAGAGATTGGTAAAAAATTATAGTCTAAGTTCATTCGGTGACTTAAAACTTGTTGCTTCAAACTTTAATTTAAGACTCCAGCTCTCTGCTACACTTTCTTTAAGCAGTTTATTAATATTAGCTCCAAGTGCAGCACTTAAAAGGTTTTTCATTTTCATTTATATTTATGCAGCACTTTAGCAAAAATTAGTGATATTTTTGTGCGTTCATATGGAGTAAAAGAAAATGTATCTTACAAAATAACTTCCACTGTTGTGTGCAAATTTCAGCTTCCTGACTGAAGGTGCCTGAGATATCGTGACAATTATTAAAGAGTCACCACCCTTGAGGCTCCCGCAACACCTGGGGACGGAATGGGGAAAGAGGAAGCGATATATAAATTGTGATCATAGATACAATCGAAATAAAAAACTAAGAATAATTCGGACTAAATTGGCAAGTTATATCATAATTAAGAGTTGCTGTCAATGTGAGGCGTTTTTTAAGAATACATTAACCCAGTTCCGCCCGGTGTTGTGCCCCAGGAGTAACTCACCCTATACTGGTGCAGTTTCTAGACGGGTTAGCGTAGGCACGAGCCTGCAGCTGGAGCGGAGGTCTTACTCGGTGCCACAGAACCTCCGCTTTGGTGATATTAGTTTCCTCCTGTGACTTCGGTTAGTCCCTCTTCAGTGTCCGGTTATACCCCTCTTGTGACCCGTTATACCCTCTCACGTATCCGGTTATACCCTCTCATTGCGACCCGTTATACCCCTCCCTCCGGTTATACCCTCTCCGTGCCTTCCGTTATACCCCCCTCCTGTATCGGTTATATACCCTCTCGTGCTTGACCGTTATGCCCCTCCCTGTATCGGTTGCTCTACCCTCTCGTGTGTGACCCGTTATGCCCCCTCCTGTAATAGGTTATACCCTCTCGTGTGACCCGTTACTTCACCACCTCCTGTATCAGGTTATACCTTTCGTGTGACCCGTTATACCCCTCCTGTATCCGGTTATACCCTTTCGTGTGACCCGTTATGCCCCCCTCCTGTATCCGGTTATACCCTCTCGTGTGACCCGTTATACCCCCTCCTGTATCCGGTTATACCCTCTCGTGTGACCCGTTATACCCCCTCCTGTATCCGGTTATACCCTCTCGTGTGACCCGTTATACCCCTCCTGTATCCGGTTATACCCTTTCGTGTGACCCGTTATGCCCCCCTCCTGTATCCGGTTATACCCTCTCGTGTGACCCGTTATACCCCCTCCTGTATCCGGTTATACCCTCTCGTGTGACCCGTTATAGCCCCTCCTGTATCCGGTTATACCCTCATTATGACGTGCTACCCCTCCTGTATCAGTTATACCCCCTCATGTGACCCGTTATACCCCCTCCTGTATCGGTTATACCCCTCATGTGACCGTATCTTCATGACCCACCCTCCTGTGTCCGTTATACCCCCTCATGTGACCCGTTATAGCCCTCCTGTATCGGGTTATACCCCTTCGTGTGACCCGTTATACCTGTGTCCGGTTATACCCCCTCATGTGACCCGTTATACCTCTCCTGTATCGGGTTATACCCCCTCATGTGACCCGTTATACCCTCTGACTGTGTCCGGTTATACCCTCTCGTGTGACCGTTATACCCCCTCCTGTATCGGGTTATACCCCTTCATGTGACCCGTTATACCTCCTCTGTATCCGGTTATACCCTCTCATGTGACCCGTTATGCCCCTCCTGTATCGGGTTATACCCTCTCGTGTGACCCGTTATGCCCCCTCCTGTATCCGGTTATACCCTCTCGTGTGACCCGTTATACCCCCTCCTGTACCCGGTTATACCCTCTCATGTGACCCGTTATACCCCCTCCTGTATCCGGTTATACCCTCTCGTGTGACCCGTTATACCCCCTCCCCTTGGAGAACTGCTCTCATATCTAGGGTGGCTCTTCTCTCCATCGTTAGACAGGGTGGCATCAAAGGCATTTTGTCTTATTAACTCTCCTCCTTTAGTTGATAGTCCTTCTTCCCTTTCTCTTCGCCGCAATTTTGTTTCATTCTCTATCTTTAACGGGCAATGTTCGATGGATTTTGTATCCTGTGTACCGCCGGCAAGGCCGGAGACTCTTAACACACGTCTTGCCCGCGGTGCCCACCATTTCTCTGTGGATGTCGGTCACACTAGAATAACCCGTAATAGTACATCCTTCTTTCCTCATACAGCCAAACTGTGGAATGCTCTGCCCTCACTGTTTCCATACTCATACAATCTGTCTCACTTCAAAAAAACTGGTTTTCCGGCATCTTCGTGATGTAGATTAATATATTTTTATTTTCTATTTTTAATTTCATTTTACTCTTATTTTTTCGCCCTCCCCAGGCCCGTTATACGTCGATGACCTGTGCCCGAGTGGGCTAGTCCCCGTTAAAAAAAAAAAAGGTTATACCCCCCCCCCCCCACTATGAGAGGCAGTAACCATGACTGTTATCATTACATTACAGAAAAGGTGATAGTGACAATAACTTTCCCTGGCGCAATGTTGCAGGTTTATATACTGTTTTAAATACAATGTGACCCAAACGTTCACTTGCAATAATATTGAAAAACTATTTGTAGTAAATTGGAAAAAAATATATTTATGATATACATATTTATATAATATATTAATATTTTACACACACGTCAAAGTGACACCTGGATAACAACATTCATGGCTCTTAAGGTTACTGGGGCCAGATTTCAGCATCCTGTTCAAGAATATACTGTAAACTAAACTAAACTACAATTCAGAATAACACCGCAAATTATATTACCGTATACAATTAACTTCAATGTATGTATATCATGTTGGTTTCCTAGTGACTACTGTACTTGCATATTATTTGAAGCACGTGTTATTGTTGGAGTTGGTATATTAAGGGAATTAGCCTACCCGGGCACAGGTCACTGACCCACATTGCGGCCTGAGGGGGGGGGGACAAAAGGAAAAGTAAATAAAATAAAACAGACCAGGAGTGAGAAACGATAAATTTGTTGTGTTGTCAAAGTAAGAGAAACAATTGAGACCCTGCAATTGTGTGCAAATGAGGTAGAAAGTCAGTCAAAATCAACAACCTGGCACTTGGTCACAATACTGTTACTATTAAGATTTAGCTCATAGACGTTCACTATCTTTGGCTGAAATGTGGCATGAACATCAGCATGTACCTCAGAAGTGTTCGAGACGTAATATTTTAGGGGGATGGACCTCCACTGCCAAAGGTGGATAACTCCTTCGCTAAAAGCACGTCTGAATTGGTGGCAGACTCAGACCTAAAAGAGGGTCTCCTATACACCACCGCAGTTTTTAACACAGAGAACTGAGGGTTGGTATCCCCCCTGGTAACTGCCTTGTCGTGGTGAGGAGCTTCAGTTCCCACGATCTAGTAAGAACTGTTGGTGGGTGTTTGTTGACACCTGGTAGGACCACCATGGCGAACTGGTTGCTGGTGAGGTTCTTAAGTGGAATTTATTTTTACGCAAGAGACAGGCGTGTGAGGCAGTATGTCTGGCGTGAGAGGTATTCAAGCACATTGGGTATTTGGTTCTGTACATGAGAACTGATATAGTTACTAAGTGCAAAAAAGTGGATACAATCTTAATATGTCGATTATCTTGCCACTAGCGATGAAGTGTTGTGCCATTTCACACACACTGTGCTTGGATCTGAATGTCTTCAGTTTGACTGTAATCTTTCCATAGCTGCTGCACTGTGTTGGTGGTGTTCTGTTTCAGTAGTGTATCACAGAGGCTCTTTAACATATCAGTTTGAGCTGTAAATTGAGCTTTGAGTTCTTTAATTTAATTTTTCAAATCATTGATCTCTTCACTTTGTGCGTGTTCACTGGGTCTGTTGGCAGCTACCTGTTGTGTCGGTACGTCTGTGTTGCCCCATGCTGATCTTTCGATGACTGCTAGTGATGATCCTGTAGCTTTAGTGGGGAGGGTGGCCCAGGGGTTGGCCGTAGGGAGTACTCCCCTAGCAGCAGTAGTGATTCTTGAGACCTGCCTGGGTGGCGGGTCTGGGCGCTGAAGAGGCGTAGGAGCTCTAGGACAGTCATGGTGCCATACAGGAACTCCACCTAACCTTACCTAACCTAACCTTAACATGCCTAGCCTAAATTTACCTTACCTAACCTAACCTTAACATGCCTAACCTACATTTACCTTACCTAACTTTTCTTTTTTTATCATCCATTTGCAGAGATAATCAAAGGTTAAAATACATAATAGTGACATCCTAAGTTACGTTTATATATCAACAGATTTATAGATATATTGGAGAAATGATTATAAAAAGTTTATCTCTACAAACTTTTTTTTAAAGAAATTGACAATTTTCTAGAGAACTTAATTGTTTATCATGTGCGTTGCAGCTTTCTTAGGTTAGGTTAGGTTAGGTTTTGTGAGGTTTAAATTACATTTCACTAATTTTGTAGCAAAACAAATTACTACTGAATGTATCAGATAAAAAACCTATGAACATGATTCTTTTATACGAAAAAAAATGCTATACCACTGTTAATTTTTACTCCCCTTTTTATTAGGTTTGATGAACTTAAATTGGGTCTGGTATTATTTAACTCTGAGTCATGGGCACTTCTTGGACACTTGGCAGAATAGCTTGTTATAACTTGGTCCTAGCCTTACCAAGAAGGCGGAGTCAAGACACAAATGTTCACTTGACCTCGTATTTGGCTTTCAATACTGATGGACATGTTTATCTGCAACTTTACTCAGTCATGAAAAATATTTGTACCATAAATGTGGACAATACAAACCTTCTATTTTGGTACAAATTACTTGAAAAGTTGTAAGACAAAAGATGCGTCTCTTCCATTCCGCGAGAAATATAAACGCACTCAAGCCTCATCTTCTCGTAAAAAAATGTAATATCGTTTTTTTTTTTTTTTTTTTTACGGGGAATAGCTCACCCGGGCACAGGTCATCGACCTACATCGGGGCCTAGGGGGCGAAAAAATAAGAATAAAAAGCTATCAAAATTAGAAAAGGAAAAGGTTATATTAATCTACACCACGAAGATGCCGGAAAACCACTTTTTTAAAGTGAGGCAGATTGTACGAGTGTGGCGACACAGAAGGCAGAGCATTCCACAGTTTGGCTGTGTGAGGAAAGAAGGATGTACTATAACGGGGTATTCTAGTGTGACCGACATCCACCGAGAAATGGTGGGCACCGCGGGCAAGACGTGTGTTACGAGTCTACGGCTTTGCCCGCGGTACACAGGATGCCAAATCCACCGAACAAAGCCCGTTAAAGTACCTGTAAAAGAGAGAGTGAAGCAACATTGCGGCGAAGAGAAAGGGAAGAGAGATTGTCGACTAAAGGAGGAGAGTTAATAAGACGAAATGCCTTTGATTCCACCCTATCTAATAGTTGGACAGAAGAAGAGCCACCCCAGATATGAGAACAGTACTCCAAGTTAGGACGAATGAATCCCTTACATACTTGAAGCAACTGCTCAGGAGTGAAATAGCTGCGGCATCTGTACAGCATTCCCAACTTTCAGGAGGCAGCTTTAGCAATGTTGAGGATGTGTGGCTTCCATGACATATTAGAGGAAATGGTGAGGCCTAGCATATCTATTTTAGAATTTAGCGGAATGAAAGCGTCCTGAAATGTGATTGGTTGGAGATCATCTAATTTGGAAAGTGTAATTGGTAATACTGAGTTTTATTACTAATGAATTTTACCAAGTTTCTACCTCTCCATTCGGTGATGCTGCACAGATTCGCATTGATATCAACTCTAGAAACAGATCTAGTTTGAGAGTTAGGAGGAAGGGGAAAATGTGAAGAAGAGTGAAGAGTAAATCATCAGCGTAAGAATGGATAGAATTAGTTATAGTGTGAAATAGATCATTGATAAAAAGAAGGAAGAGAGTAGGTGAAAGAACAGAACCCTGTGACCCACTATTGGTAGAGAAAGAGCGAGAGATCGATCCCTCGACAACAACTGCTATGGATCGGTTCTCAAGGGAGCTGGAGATTAAAAAACAAAGTGGGGGAGAGAAACCATATGCTTTGGAGATGTTGAGGGCCACGACGAAAGTTTCCCCATAATCCCTAAGAGAGGATGACCAAAGACGGGTGCAGTAGGAAAGCAGATCACCAGTAGATCTCGCCTGGCGAAAGCCATACTGGTGATCCGACAAAAGAGAAAGGCGTTCAAGGTGACGGATAAAATGGGAGTTTAAGATAGTTTCGAAAATCTTAGAGAGGGATGAAGTTAGGGGCAATGGGGCGATAGTTAAGGGTAAGAATGGTCACCCTTCCTCGGGATGGGCTGAACCAAACATTTTCTTCATTATTCTATGATACAACAAGGCTAACAAGCTTTATTACAACACTATTATTTTTTGTTATGTAATCGGGAAATAGCGTACTTACTATATCCGTGTTGAGCATGTTACAGCAGCTAAGGGGGTCCCGACAAATATTTTTGAGTATACCGATCGGGGACTATCTCCAGTTACTGGGTAAACAAACATGCAGTCCCGTAAATGTTTTTGAGTATGCGGCCCCTGGTGTTTGTATAGGGCTAGTTTAAGTCGGGCATACTAGTCTCTGACACATTTTATGGCAAAAGCATGAGAGTAGCATTTCAGCCAGAATAGAGTAAGTCACTTACCAAGGTTGTTTAGTTCGGCCATTGATGTACACCCTCTAAAAAATTATTCAGCACTCGTGTCATTGTATCACGCCGTAAGGGTGCCGAATAATGTTGAGGCGGTACTAGTGGGCCAGTTACACCTTGTTTTCGTCAAACGATGTTCAACCTTCTTCAAAATGTAGTCGAAAGTTTCCCAAGTCGTTCTCATGTATTGGGAAAAAACCTACTTTGTCCCCTTTTTAGCTCGCTAAAAAGATGGTGATTATTCACCGTAATTTTCTCTGCTGCGGTTGATTTCATGTGTTCCAGTTACTTTCCTCCTTATTTTTGCATAAGCACTATCGAGCAAAAGAAAAACTTCGTCAGATAACATGCTAGACATCTGTACGACAGCTGCACCACAACTCGCAGATATACTGTGTCCGCCTACCAGCGCTGACTCCCGACGCATGTTCGGCGCTGGAAACCGGCAAGCGGGTAAACCTGTTTTTGTTTTTTGTATGTGTTCTTACCCTTTAAGATTGATGGGACTAACGTCAACTCTCATTCTCTTACTGTCTTTCACAGATGGGTTGACACTATAAATGTCGAAGACATAAGTCATTTTTTGAGAAATTATAAAGAACATTAGAGAAGTTTTGACAACCCAGGAATGTCGCTCTACGGACTGTTCCGGCTATGTCTGTGACAAGTTTGATTCAGGCTGGTGATGATAGGAATATTCTTCAGGAATGTGATGAGCTTCCAGCTCAATGATGAGTTGACTCTTCACAGGGTTTGTGTTGAGTCTAACTTTGTCAAACAGGAGAGGAGAGGGCACAATATCGTATTTCAGGAGGTCGTTGGTAGTGAGGCCTCAGCCGCGGGCTATTTCAATTAACTCCTTCTTTATGTTCATTAATTTCACCACCTTTTTGGTTGTCTTTTGTGGTTTATTTCTGATTTTCTTCAGTCTCGATGTTTGTTCTATGAATGGTGTCAAACAAATTTGATGTTTTCTTCATGATTCTGTCGGCAAAGACCAGGGCCTGGATGCACGAGCATATTTAAGTCACTTAAATCTCTGCTGGCGCACTTAACAACTCTCTGCTAGCGTACTGAACAACTCTCTGCTAGCGTACTTAAGTCATACGCACAAAACAATTTAAGTGCTCTAGGGTCTGGGATCTTGGGTACTTAGTCCACTCCCGTGTTGTCTGAAGTGAGCAAACTGGCCCTGCGTTCACTAGGGCAACGCTACTTTCAGCGTAGCGTGCGTTCTTTTGGGAACTTAGATCATGTATCACATCGGAAATGCATTTGAATGCAATATACCTCAAAAAATATTTTGTTAATTTTCTTTAATTGAAATTTGTATGAGTGGTGCTTCGTACCGCTGCCAACTTCCTTTGTTTACACAAAGTCGGGAGGCCCAGCACACACCTCACTCCTCCTTTACCTCTCTCTAAGTAGGAAGAAAGAAGATAAGATAAATAATTAAGAAAGACTATTAAAGGAAGAACAGAATATGATTGATTGAAAGTAGAAAAATAAATACTAAATATAATTACAGAATAGAGCAGAGAAAGTATATAAATAAATATAATATCAAGGAATAAAGAAATTTCATTTGTGATTTTGTTGATTCGCAGCTAATATTGTGTGGCCACTGGCCATAGCATTGTGGTGAATGTGGTCTTCCATGTGGCTTTTAAGTGTAGTGCTATTGCATCATAGCATTCACTCTGCGATTGGCTGAGGGACAAATATTTGTAACGTGCACTCTGATTGGCTTGACGGATGTCAGCTGACGCGGCAGAATACAGTCTTTGCCACGACTGTCTTGGGTTACGACAATCGTAAGTTTGTTTTTAGCGTTTTAACTAAAGTTTTCACTTATGATTTTGAGCTAAGTTAGCTATCGCGGCAGACTTAGGTCAGACGTTAGTGCATTCCTGCCCAGATATTTCTCCTTGTCCTTTGCAGTAACATTCAGGACATCGTTTATACAATACAGTAATTTCCTGTCATGACTTCTTTTATCACGAAAATGTGGAGGACTGTGGGAGACTTTGCAGAAAATAAAAACGCTGTGGTCAAAAAGCAATAAAATGACACCAATATCAACATTATATGAGGAAAACCTGCGAAATTATATTAAATTTCCTATTTCATGGTGAATATGGCGGCCAACTTGGATTTATGAGATCTAAATAACCGCTGATCACAAAAGCGATGCCGCCATGATAAAAAATCCCAATTTAGACACCAAGATCACATTTCTAGAGGATAAAATGCATATTTTATTATTTATATAGATGTGCTACAGTAATATAGGGGTAACGGGAAATGTTTGAGAGGAGCTGTAGGGCTACCTGACTGCATATGGGCTTGACACCCAGACTTTTTCATAGGTCTTGGCTTATAGAATATGCAATAATGGGTTACGCCGTATATAAACACTGGACACGAACTCCCCCCCTCCCACCCCCCACCCAGTGCCAAGAATATTGTGCACTTTGAACGTGGAGATGGATGGTCCAGTATAGTACAGAGTTAGTCACCATTAAGAGCTGTAGTTGTATATTATAGTTACATATCTTTGAACAGTAAATTGAACACCACATGCTTATACACACTAGTTAAGAGGGCATTTTTTGCTGACACTTTAGGTATCGTTTATCTGTTATGTTAGGCGAGGAATACCCAAACAAGAAGAGGATAATATCTACCTTTCATTTAACTTTGCATCACAGTAACAGAGAGGTGGAGGCACTACTACCCTGCCCTGGGCTCTGGGTAATCAGAAGAGAGGAAATGTGGGTGTATTTATTTACTGTTATTATTTTTGGGTTAACCACATGAGTACGGGGGTCTCCTTCTGCTGAATAAAATCGTCTGGTGTTAGTTAAATAAAATGTTAAAATTGCCCTCACGTAGTAAAGAGGACAGTGGTGACAGTTTATTAAGGTTGTTGAAAGGGCGGAAGGGGTGCTGGGACTCAGTCAGACATGGATGGGGACGTCACGACAGAACATCTGGACAAACAACGAAGGTTTCTTGAAACCAGTTATTGCATTCTTCCGGGTGAGGGAGGTCCACTTGAGGAAGACTATTAAACTTGGCTTGTACTTACACAACTGTGGTTATTATATTCTGGCCACTTGAAATATTGTACAGTAAGTTGTCCCCTTTTCTTTCCGGTCAATTACGGTACACCGGGTACAGTATGAAAAAACCTCACAAATAATTGATATATGTTTTTGTGAAGCATGTTAACACGTAGACACTGTAAGACAAGAAAATACCATCAGTAATGTTTATGGCCTGAGTGATGACAGTGTTGCGGTAATAATCGTAAGTAATAATACACTACAGACTCCAACTCACGCCACAGTTTTTGTCATCTTGTGCTATTATAAACTTACACGTTAATGTGACCTCAGCTTGGCTTCCTGCCTCACATGCATCGACGGTAATGTGTGTTTTTATGTAAAGAAAAGTGTACTTGCCTTTAATATTAACTTTGGGGTACAAGGCTTCAAAGAAGAATAACACACAATACACTCTAGTTAATGAAAATAATAGCAATAATATATAATGCTAATAGAAGTGAATTACCACGAGACGTTGTACACGCATGTGGAGATTAAAGATTCATTGTGTCAACACTGCCTGTACTGTCTAGGATATTAGTGCAGACTAGAGTGATCCTACAGCTGCCTCACCCTCTCCCTCTCTCTCTACACTGCCCTTACATCAAGCTTCCCGACCATGTCCTCCCTTTATTAAGCTGTCTCCTACCGTACTATCACTTCTCACGACACACACAGACAGACAGAGGTGGAAATATCAGAGACTGACATATTCTCAGAGGTGCACGGTACATGGTGAGGTTCTTGTTCTGTCAATCAATTAACTAACATTTTGTACTTTATTTGTTTCAATACACACATGTAACTGTAGAACTTTGTTTCTTTAGGCTCTGCTTGGAGTAGGAAAAAGATTTATGGAATTGTGAAAAGCTATAAGAGTCATTTAGAGGCTGGACTGCTATCAAAGAATACACCTGAGTCTACATCCCGTAGTGAGGATGCTCGCCCTCCTGTGCGCAGTGAAACAACCATTTTCCACACAAACGTCTGTTCAGTTTTTACAAGTTGGAACATACTGTAACCTTGGTACTATTATATTGAAATAGATATGTGACCTATAGTTTAATAGTACCAACCTACACCGTTGATCGCTGTACCAACTTACAAGTCAACAAAATAAAGGTTAATGATTATGAGTTGGGATCAAGTTATTGTTTTGCGTGAACGATGTCTCGTCTTCCCTCGAGTCAAGAGGTTGTCGGTGTGTGCAGTTATGTGCACTATAAGATATTCATAATTGATGGTTGAATTTAGAAACTCGTTGGAATTTATAATTTTCATGATTAGTAACTAACGTGCACAATATTTTAGGCAAGTGCTCCTATGTAAAAATATATTGACTGGCTTTGTCCCCACGATGTTTATATTTCCACAATAACTTAAATACGCTGCCTAGTTTTAGTGCTTTTCTTTTTAGAACTGATTTGTGTAAACACCAAAGTCGCGGAAATTTAATTGGTGAAAGGAAAGGAACAGATAAAGACTGAGAGGAGTAAAGAGACAGGGAGAGACATACAAGAAGGAGACAAAGGGAGATTCCTCTCTCCTTCGTAGCTTTATATCTCAAAATTATACTTTAACACAGGTGAAAAATGATTTGTGTTCATCTGTTCCCAGGAAGGAAAATATTGACAAATAAATATTAGTATAAAAAACATTCCGGTAAAAATATAGTTGGAATATGAGAACAGCAACACAGGTCCGCTGTACGCCAGGGCTTGTATTAATTCACAGAGAAATACTGGAATGAATTTATTGCCCCACATAACGCACCCATAAGTCTGTGGTAAATGTGATACATTATAGGCTTTTACTCTATAATCACCCGAGGCCCTGAAATAATTACACGCACCAACAATGAATTACACCGAAAAGTTATTTAATTCGCCATACCTTTGTGATAAAATTTAAATGGTTGAATAAATATTAATGAATTTTCTCTACTGACTTACCTAAATAGGGTAAACTTATTTAGTTTGTCTACAGAAGAGTAAGAAACTGTATTAAGTATTGACAAACTGGGTTGAGGCAGCCTCAACGTGTTGTAGATATCCAGTGAGGACATCAGTTTATATCTGGCTTCTATCGTGTCTCTTGTTGGTAAACATTACAGTAATTATCCTCAGGTGAAGGCGTCGTGTGTTGATCTACCTTTATATTGGACCGTCAGCTGATCTGTGACGTCACCAACGATTGTTTCGCGCCGTTATTGGGGACTGATCTGTGACGTCACCAACGATTGCTTAGCGCCGTTTTGGGGACTGATCTGTGACGTCACCAACGATTGCTTAGTACCGTTATTGAGACTGTTCTGTGACGTCACCAACGATTGTTTAGCGCCGTTTTGGGGACTGATCTGTGACGTCACCAACGATTGTTTAACGCCGTTTTGGGGACTGATCTGTGACGTCACCAACGATTGTTTAACGCCGTTTTGGGGACTGATCTGTGACGTCACCAACGACTGTTTAGCGCCGTTTTGGGGACTTGTTAAGGGAATAATAACCAACGCCAAGGTTAGTGTACAGGTGCAGGGTGTTACTTCCCACCTGTTGTAATAAGACCATTAAAACCGAGTAACGATCAACATTATTATATAATTCATTATTTATATCAATTACGATGGTTTAGTGTCGCCCAAACTGGCCATGTCGTTACTCTTCTGGAATTAATCGGTCGTCCCACAGCGACGTCAGGGCCCACAATATCTACGACCTAATAAGGAGGTAGAGGAGGGCGGTGGCTGGGGGAAGGTCCTCCATCATTACACAAGACGGTGCAGCGATTTATCTCCCTAATTTCTACAGACCCCCGCCCCGCCCCGCCCCGCCCCGCCCCGCCCCGCCCCGCTGGCCTTGTAATTACCGTCAAAATTTGGTATCAACACATCTTACATTTTTATACCGAAATGGAGCATAAATTACCCAACCACGACAACACCGACGTTCACGGAGCGATAGTTGGGGAAACCTGAGTGTGCTCCTTGCTGCCATAAAGGGTAGCGACGTATAGAATTATTCTGACGTTTGTTTAAGGTGAATCAGTCTTGTTTTTGTTTTTTTAAAGGTCAGTTGAAAATATTGGACGGAGCCGCGGGTCGACTCGGACAGAATTTTTGGCGTATCGTTGTTTTTGTCAAGTAGAAGCATTGGTCAGTGTTAGTGAACAGTCAAAGGTGAAGGAGACGAAGGCCTCCGTGATGCCAGTCGTCTTGCTTTTATTGTGCGCGCGACCATGGAGGCAATATATATTGTTTATGGCATAGTGTGGAGGGGGGGGGGGGCGACGCACAGTGAGGAAGATAGTTTGTCTGATGATATTTTATAAAGTTGGGGAAACATAATGAAAGATTTACCTGGACTACATATGAACAGTTGTTATGCCTGACTGGGTAGCATGATTCATCTAAGACGAGAAGCCCTGACTGAGTCTCTATACGGAACATATCATGGTTCACAACATCCCAGAGTCGTTAATATGGTAAATGGTATATTCCACAGTCACTACATTTCTCAGTATAGTTAAATTATACACCTGGAAACTGAGGATCAGGCGTGTGGGAAGGCTCGTGTATTCCTCGATACCTTTATCCTAAGCTGTGGGAGGGACGAGGGTGTATTATCATGGTCGTATACAATATTCCTTAACTGAAAGTTTTGGTCATAGTTAAAATTAGGATAATATTTCCCTCTAAAACTCATTGAAAAATTCGCAGATAAAACCTGATTTCCGGATACTGGAAAAATTACCAAATTATTTATAATCTTAATACAATTTCAAATATTTTTCTCGTGATATTTGTTTTTATTTTACGTTACGCAATACATAACGGTAATGAATTATATCTTTCTGTTGCTGATGAACGATGGAGAAATAGTTCACTATGATATGAAACACCTGGCCCTTACTACCTGGCCCCTCACCACCTGGCCCTCACCACCTGGCCCTCACCACCTGCCTCTCACCACCTGGCCCTCACTACCTGGCCCCTCAATACCTGGCCATCACCACATGGCCCTCACCACCTGGCCCTCATTACCCAGCCTCACCACCTGGCTCCCCTCACCACC
>NW_024721889.1:0-7447 GCF_018991925.1 Homarus americanus | reverse complement strand
GTCTTCGAGGTAGTAGATAAGAGAAAATTACGATGTTATTTACTTAGACTTTAGCAAAGCATTTGACAGAGTACGCATCAGAGGCTTGAGAAAAATTAAGGCTCATGGTATCGAGGGAAAGTTTTGTTGGATAAAATCATGGCTCACCGATAGAACGCAGAGGGGTCAGCGTGCATGGTGTTAAATCTGAGTGGGGCAGGTAACCAGTGGGGTTCCCCAGGGTCAGTACTAGCCCACTCTTGTTCATAATCTACATAAACGATTTAGATACTGGGATCAGCAGACATAAGCAAGTTTGTGGATGACACCAAATAGGGGCGCAAATTAATTCAGGCAGGATGCAAATGCATTACAGGAGGATCTAAATAAACTGCAGGGGTGGTCTGAAAATGGCAAATGAAATTCAACACCAGCAAGTGCAGCGTTCCTAATATTGGAAGAACAAATTTATAATGTATACAGCCTTAACAACATCAACCTAGAGAAGTCGACTTGAGAAAGAGACCTACTTAGCCGGACCTATGGCCTAGAAAACAGTGCGTATGTTCAAATAAGGCAAACAGAGTATTGGGTTTTATATTTAGAAGTGTAAGTAACAAGAGTGCAGAGGTCTTATTGCAACTATATTCTGCACTAGTCAGGCCAAGACCTCGATTATGCGGTTCAGTTCTGGTGCCCTATTATAGAATGGATATAAATTCACTAGAGTCGGTGCAGCGAAGAATGACAAAATGATTCCTGGACTTAGAAACCTCCATATCAGGATAGGTTAAAGAAACTTAACTTGCATTCCCTAGAAAGACGAAGAGTGCGGAGATATGATAGAAGTATTTAAGTGGGTGAAAGGAATCAATAAAGGGATATAGATGAAGTTCTATAATATCCTGACAGGATAGGACTGGAGCAACGAATTCAAGTTGGATAAGTTTAGGTTTAGGAGGAGATAGGAAGAAACTGGTTCACAAATAGGGTGGTGGACTAGTGGAACAAGCTTAGCAACTTTGTAGTAAGTGGGAACCTAAGTTTCAAAAGGAGGCTAGATAGATTCATGGATGATAGAGAGTGGTACTAACTCGACAGGAGCTGCCATGCACAGGCCAACCGCCTATTGCAGACTCTCTTATTTTCTTATGTTCTTATATCTTAACTCAAAGGTTAGAGATATAATAGGTCCCCTTAAAACTTCGACAGGAGAAATGACTGATGATGAGTTAGAAATGTGTGATACGTTAAATAGTCATTTTAGCTCATTATTCAAAATGAAAACCTCACAGTTTCCAGAAGTTCATAAGGTATATAAAGCAGTATAGAAAATATGTTGATGAATATCAATATTACTAGTAACGATGTGCTTAAAGTAATTAACAAACTGAAGCCTCATAAATCGCCTGGTCCAGGCAGGGTATATGCTAGAATATTAAAGAATGTAGAGATGAGTTGAGTAATCCATTAGCAGTTTATTTAATAAGTCATTAGAATCGGGCCTAGTGCCAGAAGCTTGGAAACTTGCAAATGTAGTTCGATTTTCAAGGGTGATAAATCAATAGCATCAAATTACCGTCCCATTAGTCTCCCGGTCAATCATAGGCAAGTTGCTGGGAATTAATTATTGCTACAAAAATCAGGCCACCTTGACATTCAACTTAATTCATTCTTCTCATGCAGGTTCACCCAGGGGCGTTCTTGTCTCACAAATTTGCCTTTTTCTCAAAGTATTTGAGCGGTGAATGTGTTAGTCATATGATATAATTTATTTAGATTTCAGTAAAGCATTGATAGAGTCCCCATGAGAGATTGATAAGGAAGGTAGAAGCACATGGAATAGGTGGATCAGTATTAAAATGGATTAGGTCATGGTTAACTGGTAGGAAACAAAGAGTCAGCATAAATGGATTAAAGTCAGACTGGAGTGCGGTCAAGCGGAGTTCCCCAGGGATCTGTATTAGGCCCTCTGCTGTTTATATTCATTAATGATCTTGATTTAGGCATAACTAGTAGGATTAGTAAATTTGCAGATGATACCAAAATGAGTGATAAATTCAGACAGTGACTTTGAACACCTTCAAGAGATCTAGATACCCATGAGTGGTGTAGACTGGCAAATGAATTTTAATACTGATAAATGCAAGGTACTACAGATAGGAAGAAGCGAATACAAACGTTAAGTATAAACTAGGTAACTGCGAAATAGAAAACTCAGTTTGTGAAAAAGATCTGAGTGTATTTGTTGCTAGCGACTTGAAACCTAGAAACAATGTATTAGCGTTAGCAACCAAGGCAAACAGGATTCTTGGGTTCATATCTAGGTCTGTGAGTAACAGAACTGCTGGCGTTATCTTGAAACTTTACCTAGCATTAGTGAGGCCACATGGATTATGCGGTTCAGTTCTGGTGTCCTTATTATAGAATGGACATAGATTCTTTGGAGAGTACAAAGAAGAATGACAAAAATGATCCATAATATTAGAAACCTTCCATATGAAGACTGAAAAGCAGGCTTACATTCATTAGAGCGTGGAGTTGAGGAGATATGATGGGGTTTACAAGTGGGTAAGTGGGATTAACAAGGTAAAATGGAAGATGTTCTGAAGCTCAGTAATAACGAAATAACTAGAACAAATGGCTTTAAATTAGATAAATTCCGATTCAGAAAGGATATGAAAGCACTGGTTTGGTAATAGAGTTGTGGATATGTGGAATAGGCTACCGGTGTCATAGTAGGATGGGGGCTAGGGGCTTCAAGCGAAGTTGGATAGGCACATGGAAGTGCTGGGATGGGTGGAAAGGGATCTGCCCTGTATGGGCAATCGGCCTCCTGCAGTATCACTTTCTTATGTTCTTATGTTCTTATGTTCTATGTCTAGAAAACTAAGAATTTGCCCAAAATAAATAGAAGTGAAAATAATCAGCATACAAAACTCTAAAAACACCCTCCATAATAACCGAACTTCTGACTGTCACAGGTTGTATATTAACCAAAATGGATATTGACAAAAAATCATGTTATCTCAAGAATAAGGCAAATTGGGCTGATTTATTGTAGCTAAGATGAACCTACTAAACCTATGGTACCTTCCTGAAGTGAGTATATTTTTACAGGATTATTATTACTGTATTATATATTCAGCTAATGGTAGGTAAGATTATATAACATAAGAACATAAGAAAGTGGGATACTGGGAGGCCGACTGGCCCATACAGGACATAAGGGACCACAGGCTTGATAATACAACAATACTGGTGGAATTGACACCAATTTTATGTCTTAAATACCAGTTTTTTACTGTGATATATTTTTTCTGAAATATCGGGTTGAGGGTGTCCGGACAGGGTTTAATCAAATCTATTTTAGCATGATATAATTACAGCTACTCCTCGACCTCGACCACCGGACATCGACCGCCTCAGTCATACCAAAATTTGGTCAAATTACGTATTTTGAGGTCCATCATAAGTGATTGCTGTGTACTAACAAAATTTCGTTTGTAAATCCCTTTAAAATGGCTGGCAAGCTTAAAAGTGATTTTGTGGTGCTGAAGAAAAAAAGACACCCATTTTAGATTTTCTATATTATTTAAGCATTTTCGACTTAGGACCTGGATTTGGGTCCCTAACCCCTTAATGAGGTTGAGAGAGCAGCCCGATCTGTAGTGATAATGGATGGTGTTATATGTAGTGATGATGGATGGTGTTATATGTAGTGATGATTAGAAAATAAAATATTTACAGTTTAATGCTAAAAAAATATACTTTACTGTACCGTTGTAGTGAAAAACATGGTGGAACTTACATACACCGTTAATGAACTATTGATGGAAGAATATGTTTTAGGGACTGAACAGTGAGACAAAGTGGAGCCTCCCCGCGGATAGAGTCCTTCCGTGGCCTAGTGAATGAGCCACCGCTCTTAAGAAATCTTGAAGCACCAAGGCTCTGCTGTCGCACAAGACTGGTGGTAAAGAACATGATGCCACATGTACTGGAAGCTACAATACTGACAAGAAAAACTAAAGGAGAGGACATGTTTATACCAAGGATACCTCTCATCACCACTGACATGCCATTTGAGTTGAAGCGACTTCAGTTCCCAGTTAAAGTGAGCTTTGCCATGACCATCTACAAAAGTCAGGGACAGTCTTTTAAGATGGTTGACCTAAACCTGGTGTTTCCTTGCTTCTCTCATGGCCAGTTCTATGCTGGATGCTCCAGAGTTGAAACTGGGAAAAATTTGTTCATGCTTACTCCTAATGGCAAAACCAAAAATGTGGTCTACCCTAATGTACAACTGTGAAACAATGTGAAGCCTCCCGGAGGCCTAGCAGAAGAGGGGCGTCTGCAGATGTGTAAATATATGCAATCTACCAGGAAGGAAAATCCGTGTTCTAAAGGTAACAGTGATTAAAGTGAATTGAAAGTTAAAAGTAAAGTACCAAAGGTCAATGTGGACAGAAAATTTTAGATAAAAGGGATACAGCGGAAGAACGAAGTAGGCCATTTACCACTTCCGTTGACAGTGAACTACAGTACTCGATTCTAAAATAACAAAACTCAGTCATTCCAAATCTAGTCTTTCAACCAAATCATATCAAACTAGTCATGAAAGAGGTACGAAACCTAAATCTTATGTGAGTAACAATAATAATAAAACCTGTAAATTCTATATATTAGTCCAGATACTACAGTATATAGTGTAGGAATTATCCTGATATATCGACCAGACTTCCAAGGTTATAGGAAGAAGGTAGATGTCTAATCTGTCTTGATTCAAACCATCAATCAGCTTTGTGTCCTCGAATAGAGGGAGAAAATCCTCTTCATACAACTAACATGGGTACGTCTTCAACAGAACCTCCAAACTCTATCAAGAAATATTCTTGCCACTGCTGAGATAATATTAACCAGTGGAGAGCAGTCCCTGAAGGTGAAAGTTTTGTTTGATGCAGGAACCTAAAAGACATTTATTTGTCGAGCTGGCCATCTTGTAATTTTGGAATGATAGAAATGTAAGTTGTTATAACAGGATCTCTAGTATTATAATAACAAACGGTTGACAGATTTAGACCGTCTGGTGCAGCTGAACATAAGTGTGGAAACAGCAATGGTACCGGTGAAATGGACACA
Source organism: Homarus americanus (assembly GCF_018991925.1). Taxonomy (NCBI): domain Eukaryota; kingdom Metazoa; phylum Arthropoda; class Malacostraca; order Decapoda; family Nephropidae; genus Homarus; species Homarus americanus. The sequence goes on along the minus strand of NW_024721889.1, from coordinate 2,326 downwards.
AGGAGAATGGTTACCAAAACGAAGATGTTATTCTTCTAGGGGTAAAATTGACAATAAAAACAATAATGGTGACGTGGTAGGAACAATTCAATTTCAACATTGGGTTTAATGGTGTGGACGATTTTAAATAGTTGGCATTAAATTTGAGTTTAAATTTTACCACTAATGTGGAAATTTAATAATGGTCCTCATATTCAATGAAGTGCTGTCTACAAAGTGAACGGTATTTATACAAAAACACTCAAACATTTTTGAATAAGGGCAAAAAATATGGAGAAATACTAAAACCAAGTGTAACCCAAGTTTGATTTAAACACAGTATAAAGAATAATCCCTGATTAACATCCAGGGTGCATTTAATTTATTTGAAGATGGTCAATATTTGGTGAGTTCTTAGAAAATAGCTCCTAGATTGCATGAACCTAGAGCTGTTAAGGACAAATCAACATTATAGATTGCGACTCCTTCAACCTTATGACGGTGGAATAAGGAGAAACTGAAGTGAGTTTGTGAAGGTCCTGGGACAGTTAATGATAATGTGGTCCGTATCTGCATCATCACGCCACTTTGGTATGAGTTATTTTCTACAGTAGTAGTAGTATTTAATTGGGAATTTCGAGCTCACTAAAGTGCCTAGTTTGAATGACTGTCTTTATACGGAATCCTTTAAATTAGGATATATAACTTCGCTCAAATTTAGGATTAAAAAGTATACCTGTCTTTATTATCTCCATAAAATATAAGAGAACATGAAATAAAGTCTGCAATAGGCCAGGTTGGCCTGTGCATGTAATCCTATCGAGTTAATGCCTCTCTGTCCATGAATCTATCTATTTCCTTGCAGGCCTTGGGTTACATGCCCTGCAAAGTTACTAAACATTTCACTCGTGTTCACCACCCTGTTTGTGAACCAGTTTCTTCCTATCTCCTTTAAACCTAAAGCTTATCAGCAGATCCGTTGTCGGGTCCTATCCTGCTCCAGATATTACCAAAACATCTATATCCCTTTTATTGATTCACTTTCCACCCACTTCGTCTCTTCTATAATATCTCCTCTTCGTCTTTCTAGGAATGCAAGTTAAGTTTCTTCTTCCTATCCTGATACAGATTTCTAAGTCCAGAATCAATTTTGTCATTCTTCCTTTCGCTCTTGAAGTGAATTTATATCCGTTCTATAATAGGACACCAGAACTGAACCATAATCAATTGGCCTTCAGCTAGCGCAAAGATATAATTTGTCGGAAACCTCTGCCTCTCTTATTGCTTACATTCTAGATATAAAACGTATTCTCTATTTGCCTTAATTTGAACATTGCTATTTTTGGAAGTCCAGGCTTCTGATACCTCTGGTCTCTTTCACAAATCGACTTCTCTGAAGTTGATGTGGGCCTTATACATTATGATGTTTGTTCTTCATCGTGATACGCTACTTGCCGTTCATTCAGGCCACTGGTTGTTTGAATCACTCATAGTAATACATTGCCTGATTAATTCTTTGGGCTCGTCCAGCCTTTCTTGAAATAGAACGCAAGACAGGTTAATTTTTCTAGATTTATTTTGTTTGAAAATCCTCCACAGTTAAGTTCACTCGCTGAATGTCATTTCCATAGATGCAATTTCTTTGGATCTTAAGTCAAGTCATTTCTGTGCGGTACCCTGCGGTATCATTTAAATTACTAATTATAAAATCGAGACAAGCATTTTTTTTATATGGTTCACGAAGTACTGACACGGAGCAGGAAAATATTAAATTATCCTTTAGCAAATGATGGTACTAGAAACAAAATATGCCCTGCATATGGAATAAATTCTAATGAATGGGACTTCACCATATCAGGATAAATAGATTATGGGCTGCCAGCCAAAACATCCGCACTGGGTTACAGTAGGATGTTGTCTAGGCAAACCTTGGGTTGAAAGAATATCCATACTGAAAATACTCACCGGTCGCCAATGAGTCAAGTCTCCACTTGTTCTTTGTTATGAGCTTTGTAATCATGTTATACAGGTGGGAGCAAGTGTTAGTTTGATTATGGCCAAGAATAAGGTGGCTTAATAAAACGAACCTTATCTCAACAGCCAGGTACTCTTTTGAATGTATCATCTTTGACGGTCTTCCTTACGGTCTGATGCAATGACTTGTTTAAAGTATTAAAAATGACTTGTGCAATTCTCAGTGAAAGGTAGGCACATGGTGAACTACGATCTCCTTTTCGCTTCAATCATATTATCAAAGAAAATCAGCTGATGTTTGTCTGAATATGGTCTCAAAAATTAATGAAGGCTCGGCTGTGGTTTGAGATCCAGAATGGTTAACATAAGAACA